>NW_028324671.1:0-64786 GCF_052110815.1 Crocodylus siamensis
ACCTCCCTGGCTTCATTTAAAAAAAGAGTTGTCTGCAGTCTCCTGGGTGCTGGCTCCAGGGGACTCTCCCTCCCACCAGCCATGTGCCAGGATGGTTGGGGTGTCGGGGCTGAGCTTGGGATCTTCCCCTGGAGTTGGAGCTGTGCAGTGCTTGAGGGGCAAGCAGGCCTGTGTGGGCTGAGACGTAGACTTAGCTCAGCTTCTTCCCTTAGTTAATGCTGAGGAGGGGCAAAATGCAAGGCAGGAGCCTGAGATGCTTGCTGCGTATCTGTTAAGACTCCGCTTCCATTTTCTGTGCAGCCCCTGCTCTGCCCTGTGTCACCATGTCCCCAGCTATGCTGTGTACAGAGAAGAATTGCGTGTGTGTGCACATGTGTGACCTTGACTTCCCTACACTAGCAGTCCTCTGGGGTTTGTTCGGCAGCCGAGAATGTAGCTTGAGTCCTTGGCTGGGGACAGATTTGAACAAGGTGGGGTAGACTGGACTAACTATTCACAGGTGCCAAATTTTTTGGTAGCCACAGGTAGTTTCATTGGATTTAAGGCAGGGACCCCAGGGGAAGCACAGCTGCAGGCTCAGAGCGAGGGATTATGGATCATCTCTGGAGTCAGACAACCCTTCTTGGGGAGTGGAGCCCCAGATCCTCGCAGCCCCTGGTATCCCCAGGCTGGCGATCCCACCCTGTCTGTAGCCCCTGGGGGTGTTAAGAGTCCCATGTGGGATAAGACTGGGCTGCGTATGTGTGTTCAACAGCTGAAACACCTGCTTTACAAATGGCTTCAGCCTCTTGTACTTGGAAGTGCTTAAGATGTCTGCCCAAGGGGTCCTGATTTCATCAGAAATTGTGTCCCAAACCCTCTTCAAGGCCTCTGTATATCTCCAGAGTAATTCATTTGTAGGAGAGCAGATGTGCTCAGTCTCCTGGCCTGCTCCCCTTGGAGATGCTCCCTAGGTATGATAACCTGGGCAGGTCTATCAGGGGATGTAGTTGGTAAGAACTCGCACAACCTTTAACACTCTTTTTGGGCATTTTTACACTTACAAGTGCTACAGTGCTGTGTGCTTTGAAAAGCACCCGGCACTGTTGCAATTCCAGTTGTATAAGCAGCATAATGCATGTCAGCACTTTGAAAATGGTGGTGGTGCAAGTTTGAACTAAATCTCCTTTGAGGTGCTGTAGTTCAAAAGGGCTCCACCGCCATTTTCTGCATGCTGACGTGCTCTCTGCCACTGATACAACTGCTTGTGGCGCAGCTCAGATCACCTCAGCTTGTGTGCGGAGCAGGCTAGATTAAATGAGTTAGCTCCAAAGCAAGGGATCTCCAGTGTGTCACAGGAAAAACTGTCCTTCGGTTCTTGTATCAGTTTTTATCTTAAAGTTCCCCAAACCAGCAAACAAATTCCTCCTGCAGGCCAGAGGCAGGTGAGCTCTGCCCTGTCTCCTTGTCCCTCTCGCCTGGGGCCTTCTCCAGAGCTGGGGCTTGGATCCTGCCCAGAGGCGCTGAGTGGGCAACAAGCACTGAACTGCGGCCCAGGCACTATTTCCCTGTGGGCAGCAGGATGAGAAGGATAAATAGGGGGCTGTTCCCTCCCCAGCTGTGGCAGAGCTGTGCAGAGAGGTGAGCAGAAACCTTGGGAAGCAGGAGGGGCAAGGAGGAGTTGCCTCAGCTGACTCGGAGAGGGGTCCGCTCCCCTCCCCTCCAGGTGAAGCACAGCTGCAGGCTCAGAGCCACCTGGTACAAGGGCATCTTCCATGGAAACCGGTATAGTCTTATGGACAGGTCCTGGCAATTGGCTTCAACACCATAGATAAAGTGTGTTGAGGAGATGACAGGACCCAGGAAAACACCCAGCTCATCAGACTGAGGCAGCAAGAGCAGGAGTCTGCACCAGTCAGGCGGGGTGGGTTTGCTGTGGGGAGCAGGGAGGAGTCTGGGCCGTGGGAGACTGTCTTGGGGAAGCAGGGGTGTGTGCTTTTGGGGAGTGGGCAGCAGTGGAGGGGGAACGGCTGTGTGGAGCAGAGCCCCGAGCAGCAGTGGGTGATGGTGCCAAAGCTTGTTCAGCTCACAACCTCTTCCTCCCCCGACATCCTGAGCTGGGTGCACCCCACTCTGCCCAGGCTGCTGCTACCACTGCACCTGCTGTCCTCCTGTGCCATGCACTGAAAAGGACCTACCTGGGATTTCCTGTGGCTGAAGCCATGTCTGCAGAGTTGGGCCTGGGGTGGCTTTTGTCAGGGCTCCTGGAGTGGCAAAGAGTCTAGAGGCTGGGGTTTGTTGTCCCGGGTCCCCTATCTCCCCTCCTGCCTCTGTGCAGGGCTGTGCTGTGCAGGGTGGCTGCCCCCTCCTGGCACCTTAGAAGGGAGGATCTGAGCTGGGATTTTGTATTGCCCTGAACAGGTTTTGATTCACAGTGTATCTGGCACAGTAATACAGGGATGTGTCCTCGGGTTTCAGGGTGCTCATCTGCAGGTACAGCATGTTCTGGGAGTTGTCTCTGGAGATGCTGAATCGCCCCTGAACAGCCGGGGAGTACCACTGGCTGGATCCATCATAGTTAATTGCAGCCACCCCGTCTAGCCCATTCCCAGGAGCCTGCTGTACCCAGCCCATGCCATAGCTACTGAAGGTGAACCCAGAGGCTTTGCAGGAGAGGCGCAGAGAGTCTCCAGGTTTCCTCACATCTCCTCCAGACTCTACCAACTGCACCTGGGACCAGGCACCTGAAAAGAAAGGTAGGATCCAAGAGTAACTAGTTTCAGGGCAAGATCAGTGTAACTCTCCCTTCCTTCACCTGTGGGAAGATGAACTACCTCGCAGAGCTGGGGCCAGGACAAGCAGGTGGAGGTCAAGTCCCATCTTCCCTGGTGCTGGGGGAAGATGTTGTGTGTTGGTGGTCAGTGCCTGGACCTGAGAGCTATGGGTTGTGTGTGCAGGTGCTGCCTGGGCAGCAGGACAGAGTGATTTATACCGGGCAGCCTGTGTGTGATTTGCATGTCCCCTGCCTTATACCACCCTGCTGCTTTCCCCAGGGAGGGGGATCAGTTGTGCTGCACACACACAGTGGCTGGACCCTCCCATCCCCTGTGTCTGGTACCTCCCACAGCAGGCTCTGGGGCCTTATTTCCTTGCCTTCTGCTGAAGGGACCTGTCCCCACCAAGCCAAACCATCGTGGAGGCCCTGGGCCTGGATTTGTATGTGCTTTCCTTTTGGAGATAAGAATTAAGAGCATTTGTCCCCTGCCTGCACTGGTCAGAATCTGGGTGAAGGAGACTCATCCCCCTGAGGCAGGGCAGGGAGCTCAGCAGGAGGTGGGGATTGCTCAGGCTGCGAAAGGGTTTCAGGTAGTCACAATCCATCAGGTGCTGGGAAACCCTTCCTGTGTGTGATCCCGTGTGCCCACCTGCCTCCCTGCACATGGATTTGTAGTTGTCTGGTGTCTGGGGTAGAAGAAGGGCTGGGTGAAACCTTTCCATGGCAGGTGCTCCCAGGGAGGCTGGTGGGGAACTGTACCTGCTATAAAGCATCCTGCAGCAGCTGAAACACACAGGCCTGATGCTTTAATCATCTCTTTTCTCCCCTCCTCTCCCTTGCCTGTTGGGGCTGGGTTGGGCCTGTTTCCCAGGGGGATTTCTGCCTCCCATTTCCTGGCAGGCGTGCACATCTGGCCCACATGCCAAGTTCTGTTTATGTGAGGAGCTCACGCATTGGTCAGGTTTGCTGGTGAGACATACTCTGGCCAGAGCTTTAACAAAGCCTTTGTTTGAACAGCATACGTTGAGCAGTGCTCCAGCGAGGCTGCACCTGACTGGGTCCAGTGATCTACTAGACCTGATGTGTCTGACCCAGCAGGCTGAGCACGGCACTGCTGCCTCTGACTCTCACACAGGCAGGTGGGTCCTGCAGGGCTGGTTTCTGTGCAGGTTCTCAAGGGTATTATTTCATTGTGTGTATTTCTTGCACACATAAGTCTTCCTAATAATAGCTAAGGTAATGTCCTTTGCTGCTATTTGAGACTGTTGCTCTTTATAGTGTCATCTGCCACTACTGAGAGCAGTCCATCTCGTCCTCTTTTGAATCCCCTTCAGGTCCTTAGAGGCCACTATTAAATCCCCTCTGTCTTCCTTTTTCCAAATAAATAACCCCATTTCCCCCAGCCTGCCCTCATAGCCCATGTGCCCCAGCCTGCAAACCATTTTGGTTGTCCTCCCCCACACTCTTTCCAGTTTCGCCACATGATTTCTGTGGTGGGGGCCCAAAAGTGAACACAGTCCTACAGATGTGGCCTCACCAGCACTGAAATGCGGGGAAGACTCGCTTCCCTGGACCTCTTGGCAACTCACTCAGCAATGAGTTTCTGGCAAAAAAAAACATTGAATGGCTGGTCCTGGCAGGCAGAGCCTGGGCTGTCTGGGCTCTGGGGGGTTCCTGTGCCTCAACTATTCAGTTGTGCCCACACTCTGTTTTTGCCCTCAGTAAGCCTTGGTTTCAGAGTCACTGAGAAGGGGACCTGTGCTGGTACCTTCTCATCCTGGGTCTTCCTGTGTCTCTATGAACTTCAGACAGATTGTCTCTCCCCTTGAAGACACCAGAAACTGTCCATTCTCAGTACATCTCTGTCAGGGCAGGGGATGCCTTGGTCAAGTTCAGCTCTCAGGAAACTGCTGTCCAGCCACCACCTCCAGCTCAGAGCAGAGAGGGCCGTAAGGCCTGAGAGAGACAGCGCTGCCCGGGATGTCAGGACCCCTGAGTCGTGTCCCTAATCCTGTAATAGCACAGCTGGCTGGTGGTAACCTGAGTGCTGGGTGCCAGGCTGGGGAGTCTGTCCCTTGGATTGCTATAAGAAGGACAGGCAGAGCAGGGGGCACGATGGAGGCCAGGCCAGGGCCCCTGAGCTCAATTCTCAGAGACTCTGACACACTGGTCACTTTTGAGCCTTCCCTGGATTTAATCCCTGCCTGGTTCAAGTCATATAAAAGGCCTGATGTGTCTGACCCAGCAGGCGAAGCACGGGGCCGGCAGGTTCTGCCTCCACTGCTCACACAGGCAGGTGGTTCCTCCAGGGCTGGTTTCTGTGCAGGCTC
The DNA here is from genome assembly GCF_052110815.1 of Crocodylus siamensis. NCBI lineage: Eukaryota > Metazoa > Chordata > Crocodylia > Crocodylidae > Crocodylus > Crocodylus siamensis. Next base: position 5,086 of record NW_028324671.1, read on the forward strand.
TCATGGGTTTTCATTCACTGTGTGTTTGACACAGTAATATTGGGCTGTGTCTGCAGGCTGGAGCCCAGTCAGGCGCAGGTGAACCTGGCTGCTGGAGGTGTCTCTGCTGATGGTGAGGCGGCTTTGGAGAGCGCTGTTATAGTTAGTGCTTCCACCACTCCAGATAGCTCCGACCCACTGCAGCCCTTCTCCTGCTGCCTGCCGAGCCCAGTGCACACCATAGCTAGTGAGAGAGAATCCAGAGACAGTGCAGGTCAGGCTGAGGGTCTCTCCGGGCTTCACCACTCCAGGGCCGGACTCCTTCAGCGTGATCTGGGACAGGACACCTAATGGAGAAATGAACAGGGCATTAACTCATGGACCCACACTCCCTGCATCTGCATCCCCCTGCCACACACCCCATCAGGCACTGACCCAGGGGTGTTGCCAGCAGGATGAGCAAAGCCAGTGCTGGTGTCATGGCCCTTCTGACAAATGCCGGTATCCCCAAGAGAAAGGAGGGGGCAAGTCTGAGGAGACACTGAAGCACCCAGAGCCAGGGCTGGTGCTTAATGAGGACACTTCCAGGTGTCAAGCAGGAAATTGGGTCACATGATTTGCATGTTCTTGTTTTATAAGTGCCCTTTCTGCTGACCTCACTGGACATAATGTCAATCTGTCTACTGAATAATGCAACTTTGAAAGTCAAGGGATTTAGGGAACTGGAGAAGCCAATAAAGACCTAGAGGCATTATGGAAAGTGTCTATGACCCAGGAGTTGTCGAGGTGAATCCTTCCAAGCTCTGGACCTTCCCTTCCCTCCCAGGGAACAAACCCTCCCTGGTGTCGTCTCACCGTGGCCTCAGTGAGGGATTGGTCCATGCTGTTTTATGTTACAACCAATAGACTGAGCCCCTGGATCTGGGGTGGGAGGGAAAAGTGGGGCTTGCTTTATTCAGAAGGTGACATTTCTGGAGTAAAGAGAGTGATACCCTCAGAACAGAAATTTGCAGTACAGCTGTTTGTGTGGGGAAAGAGGATCTGGGGCTGTGACTTAAATGTAGCATGTTGGCTTACTGTCTGGGAAACCAGTTGTCATGGTGGCAAGCATTAACTATGACCTGGTAAAATAGGGGAATCATGGAAAAGGGAAGATAAAATCCTGCTGTTCCTCACTTAAGCAGTTGGTCCTCTGTGCTTATCTCTACCCATGAAGGTTTGCTGAGTCTCTGTTGCGGGGTGGCTGCATGTGCTGGGCAGTGCTGCAGCCCTGTGCTGCCCTATGCCTGTAGCATCACATGTGTGAAAAACCGGGGAAATGAGGGTGTTCTTAGTCTAGCAGAGAGTGTGAAATGAGCAGGGATTGTGTTGTACTCATAGAGGCAATTGGAGAAGGTTTTTCTTGGCCATGGTGGGTATCTGGAGAGAGGGAGACTGCATCATTTGCTCTGTGACTAAAACAAGTTTTTGTGTCCCTCTGTCCATATCCTGCACTTCTATTTCCTGTCTCAGCACTTGCCCAATTTCCAGATGTGCTAAGCAAGGGTGGGAATCCACTGGTGCAGCTTGATAAGACCCTCTGAAGCCCGAGGTCATGGTGGGGGACAAGCTGTCTGTCACTAAATAATTGTTCCATGAACTAGAGCTGACTTTGCCAGTGAGTTGGGCACTTAGGGTCTAGACCCCATCTGCACCCCCCTGCCTCTCCACCGTTGAACAGCTGGACACTGCGGTGCCATTGATGGAAAAAGGCATTGACAGCAGAGATCCCCACATCCTTCCAACATCTCTCCTTCGTGGAGCAGAGGATGGGAAGACCTAAGTGCTGTCTTCCAGTAACTCTGTATCATTACTAATGTGAACATTAGGTGCCACCCTGTGGATCTGTGACCTTTTGAAGTAGAAAAACTTGACTGAACCAAAGAAATGCTTCTTCTTTGGATACTGTGCAATGCCAGCCTCAGCCTGAGATGAAGTGACAAGGGTAAAATGGAACCTACATCCCAGTAGCTTGCTCTGGAAATGGGGCTCCTAATTCATTGGACTGTGGAAGAAGACCACAGAAACCTTGTCCTTGAGGTAAGTTCTCATCCCAGGATCCTGGCAATGACTAGAAGTATTGGGCTTTTGTTTGCAGGGTGGTTTTTGACTTGCTCTGAATGGATTTTGCCTCAGTGTGCAACTTGCACAGTAGTATGTTCCTGCATCCTCAGTTCCCAGGGTGCTTAGGTCCAGGTGTTGGAGCTCTCCTGGGTGAGAGAGAGTCAGCTCTGAAAGTCCTTGACAATGTCAGTCCCTCCAGAATGTGGACTGATCTCTCCTATCTGTCCTGGCCTTTGCCCAGGGGATAGATGGATCCAGTCAATGGTGTAGCAAGGAAACTCCAGCCCAGTTGTGATACAGAATTGTGTCCTGGTTCCTCCAGTCCTCGTGACTTCTGTGCCAGACTGAGTAAGTTGGACTTGGGAGCTGAAACATGCAGAGGACTATTTGATGTCCTCATTTTTGTGGCGGTGCCGCTGGATCTGAGGGTCGGCAGCTGTGTCATCGACACCTTCCGGGTCCCATACGGGGGCCCGCAGGTGGCCCAATGTTGCGCTTGATGTTGTATTAGCGGTTTGTAAAAGCCTAAAAACTTAAAAGCTTAAAAAGTTAAAAGCCTAAATCCGCAATGGGGCTGCCACTGGGTTTGGCAACCAGCGCTTTAAAAACACCAATAAATTATGGGGAAAACAAGAGAAAACAGGGTGTGCACGTGCAGGTCATAACACCAAGCCATTAATAGCCTGAGTGTTTGCATTCCCAGGTAGCAGGGTTACCTGGTGGCGGGGCGGGGAGGGGGTGGTGGAAGAAGGGAGGGTACAGATCCTTTTCTGGCTCTGCACTTTTGAGAAGGGGATTCCCCAGCCTGAAGGTTTTTGCTGCTGGCTCTTTCTCCCCAGGTGCAGCACCTTGCACTTCATAGATTTTCATAGACAATAGGGCTGGAAGGGACCTCAGAAAATGGAGTCCAGCCCCACACCCGAAGGGCAGGAAGTCAGCTGGGGTCATAGGATCCCAGCAAGATAAGCATCCAATTTGCTCTTGATGCTGTTCAGTGTAGGTGCTTGAACCATCTCCGATGGCAGGCTGTTCCAAACCTTGGGGGCTCGGACAGTAAAGAAATTCTTCCTTATGTCCAGCCTGAAACAGTCTTGCAGGAGTTTGTGACCATTCAATCTCATCATCCCTTGGGGCGCTCTGGTGAAGAAACGTTCCCCCAGATCCTGGTGGTCACACCTGATAAACTTATAGGTGGCCATCAGATTGCCCCTGAGCCTTGTCACATCCTGTTCTCATCCACCCACCCCTGTAACCTGTCTAAGTCCAATTGCAGCCTATTCCTCCCTTCTGACATGCCCACATCTCCCCACATCTTAGTGTCATCTGCAAATTTGAACAGGGTACTTTTTACTCCTTCGTCTAAGTCACTGATGAAGATGTTGAACAGTGTGGGCCCAAGGACCGAGCCCTGGGGGACCCCACTGCCCACATCCCTCCAGGTCAAGACCCATCCACCACCACTCTCTGGGTCTGACCCTCCAGCCAGTTAGTGACCCTTTTGACTGTGTAGCTGTTGATGCCACAGTCCCTGATTCTTTTTTTTTTTTTTTTTTTTTTTTTTTTTAATGAGAAAGGGGTGAGGGAAAGTGTCAAAGGCCTTCCTAAAGTCCAGAAAGACTACATCTACTGCTACCCCTGCATCTAAGGATTTGGTGACCGGGTCATAGAAGGCCACCAGGTTGGTCTGACAGGACCTGCCTCTAATGAACCCATGTTGGTTGCCCCTAAGCATAATCTCCTCCACTGACCCCTCGCAGACATGCGCCAGGATAATTCTCTCAAAAAGCTTACCCAGGATCGAGGTAAGACTGACTGGCCTATAGTTCCCCGGGTCCTCCTTCCTCGCTTTGGTGGGCTGATAGAGTTTCTACAAGAGAAGAGAGTGGGGAAAGCCGTGACTTTCAGTGTGCAAAGAACTTCCCGTTTTTGTGCAGCCCCTGCTCTGCTCCGTGTCACTGTGTCTCTGGCACAGTAATACGTGGCTGTGTCTGCGGCTGTCAGGGAGCTGAGACTCAGGGAGAATTGGTTCTTGGAGGAGTCGGTAGAGATGGTGATTTGGCTCTTCAGAGAAGAGGCGTAGTTTGTATACCAGGTGGACCCACTATATCCCAGTCCCATCCACTCCAGTGCTTTCCCAGGAAGCTGCCTGATCCACCTCCAGGAATATCCACTGGTGATGGTGTAACCGGACACAGCACAGGTCAGGGTGAGGGTCTCTTCAGGCTTCACCACCCCTGGGCCAGACTCCACAAGCTGCACCTGAGCAAGGACACCTGAAAAAAATATAACAAGGTAAAGAGAGAACCACTTAATCAACCCCTTATTGTGTTACTTTTTGTCCCTGCTGGCCCAGGGACACTCGCAGGGAGAGAGGAGACCAGGACAAGGAAGAGCAGTGGAGCCTTCATCCTGGTTTTCTTAAGGACAGAAGGTCCCAGCAAGCAGGAATGGGCAAGGCAAGGACTGAGGCTTTAGGGCCCAGGGGCTTGTACTTAATTAAAGAGTCCCCCGGAAGTGATTTGCATGCGGGTTTTTGGTGTGAGTATCAGGGGCCAGGCTGGGAACGCTCAGTGCACTGTGGTGTCTGCTGAGGGACGAGGCTCCCCTTTGTACCATGACAGACAGGAGCCCAGCACTTGTCCTTCCTAGCCAGGAAGGGGTGTGCACAGCACAGAAGATGGGCTCAGGCTGGAGACTCCTTGGCCAGGAGCAAGGATGTGCTTTTCCCTGCAGAAAGAAGCTCCCAGGACACGTGATTCTGGGTTGCGCTGTCAGGGAGAAAGGAGTCCATAGCCATTCTCCTGGGTCTGTCTGGGAGCTGAAGCTCAATGGAAAATCGGGCCGGGCTTGGTGTGTTCAGTTCCACACACCTAGTGTCCCCAGCCCCAGGCCAGGCCGTGATGGGGTTTGTGGACTGGGAGTTTCTGTCCTGCTGCACCAGCTGTTGTTCTTCTCAGGGGCAGAGTGTCTGAGACTCCCCCGGAGCTGGTGCCCAGGGCAGAGCATCCCTAGTAAGAGGCCAGAGGAGGAGCGGGTCAGCTGAGGGGCGCCAGGCTGCTGGTCTCCCCCGGACAGACATGGTACTGGGGTGGAATGGAGGTAGGGCCAGGACTTCTGGGTCCTGCTCCAGCCCTGGGCACTCTGACCCATGGCAGGTCACATTCAGCTGGATTTTTGCTACTGGGGATTGAATCCACAGTTGCTAAGAGCTGTGGGAGCTGGATGCAGCAAGGGGATCACTGGCCTCTACTGGCAGATGTTGCCTCTGTTGCTTCTGGAGGATGGCTGGTCCTTGTGCATCTCTAACAGGTTTCCCATCACCTTGCATGTGGCACAGTGACATGGGCCATGCCATTGGGCTGCAGGCTGGTGATTGGCAGCTGCACTCAGCCCTGGAGGTGTCACTGCTGCTTGTGCCATGGTTTGTGAGGGCTTTGCTATGTTCAATGCTCTTCTCTCTCTAGATGCATCCATGAAACTCCAGCCCTTTCCCTGGTGCCTGTGAACCAAGGTCACAGGACAACTACTGGGAGAGACTTCAGGCATAGTGCAGGTCAGAGTGAGGGTCTCTGCAGGCTTCTGGACTCCTGCACTGGCCCCCACCTGGCTGAGCTGGTCACATGGGCACATGCACCTACAAGGAGGGGAGAGCATGAAAGGGCTTTCTGAGCTACCACTATCTGTGTGTATGGGATCGGCTGCCCCTGGGGGTCCGAGAGCCTGTCCTTACTCCCTTGGAGCAGCAGCCAAAATGGGGTAACTCTGGATTCTGGCATCAGGAGATGTGGCCTCCAGCAGAATGGCTTCCAGGGGCAGGAAGCTGAATCAGGCTGGGATTTGGGGGAACTGCCTGCATCGCTCCATATACCCATAGGTTGTGGTCATGGTCTGGGTGAGGGGACAATGCAGGGCCGGTTGCTACACAGCATCAGTTGTAAACTCTGATGGCAGGAGGGTTTTACAATCAAGCTTGCAACAGAGACTCCCAACAAAGCACCTACTTCCAGGGCAAACAGGTGATGTTCCAGCACTTGCTTGGGTGTTTGTCTGCAGCTGTCTGCAGGATCTCACATGACCACCTAGCCCTGTGACCTGTTGGTGCCCTGCAAACAGGGCCATGGGCAATTTCTTGTGGAATCCCAGAGCCAGGTGGCTTTGGAGGGCTCTCAGCCCTGTCCCCTGGGTCAGCAGGGTTCATAGTGCAGGGCCAGGCTGGCAGTCACCCTTGGAGTAGGGCAGCACAGGCTTGGCCAGGCCTTGGCCAAAGACCCAGTGGTCAGTTCTTCCCAAGTGCAGGGGAGCTGGATCCAATGATCTGTAAGGTCCCTTGCAGCCTCTAATTATGAAACTATGATATCCTACCATGGGCTTGGGCAGGTGGTTGGTTCCTAGACCCTGATTATGGGTGCTCTACCCCAGATGCGTTCACTCCCAGGGATGTGTTCTAGCCTTATCATGCAGGCACTGGACTATCCTACACCTTGTACAGCCTTGTATCTTTTGAATGCCAATCTGGACCATGTGCCAAGTCTTGCTCACATAAGAAGTTCATGCATTTGTTGGGTTTGCTGGTCAGGCCTCCTCTAACCACTGCGTTAGTAAAGCCTTTGTATGAGCCGCATCTATTGATCAATGTTCCAGCGAGGCCTGCAGCATGCAGCTCTGAAGGGGGCTGCAGGAGTCTGGTTTGGGGCAGTGAAGATGTGCTGACAGCGTTTGCATATCTTGCTCAGGCAAGAGGGGAATTGTCTTCTGCTGGGGAGCTGGTTGTTTGAAAGCCAGGAGTGGGAGTCAGGGATGTTTCACTCAGGTTAGCCCCTCTCTGAGAACAGGCTGTGAGTGCTGCTGTCACTTGTTCTTGGTGCTGTGTGAGAGGGTGGGTGAGACCCAGGGGATGCGGGCTGGGGCATTTCTCTCTCAATTGCAGTCAGTCACTAGAGGATGCTGGGGCTACTTCCTAGATAGGCTCTGTCTGCTGGGGCAGGGGTGAGGGGCATGGTCTGTGCTGGACACAGGAGGAAATTGGGGTTGTAGTGGATGTCATGGGGTCCTCACAGAGCAGATGTGGGAAGCTCTTAGGCTGGGTACATCTGGTAGCCACTGAGGTATGTCTTAGCTAGTGGCTTGTGCTGTGGCTGTCAGTGCAGTGCCCATGGGGGGTGGGGGGTGCAGGGGTGTGTAGGGGCTGTTCTGGTTGTGGGTCATGGGGTCTACAGTCCCTGTGGGTATGCAGTGCCCTGAGAGTGATGTCTGAAGGCTCCTGGCATTGGCTCTGGAGACTCTCCCCTCCCAATTTTTTCCCAGTAGGGTTGGCATGACAAGGCCTGAGCTCAGAAAACTCTCCCCAGGGCTGGAATCAGAGATGGGCAGCATTGGAGGGACCAGCAGGGCCCTGGGGGTTGGGGCCTGGGCTGGGCTCAGCTCCTGCCTTTGGTTTCTGCTCCGCAGGGAGTCAGTGCAGGGCAGAAAGCTTGCATACCTGATCTGAACTGGGTTCCCCTTTTTGTACAGGCTCTGCCCTGCTCTGAGTCGGTGCGTTTCCCTGGCACAGTAATACATGGCGGTGTCAGTGGCTGTTAGGGAGTGCAGCTGCAAGGAGAACGAATTCTTGGAGGCGTCTCTGGAGATGGTGGTTCGGATCTTCAGAGCCGGGCTGTAGTACATGTTCCCACTTTTTGAATAGATGTTTACTATCCACTCTAGCCCCTTCCCAGGAGGCTGCCTGATCCAGTTCCAGCCATAGTGGTGTTGCTGTCAGTAACAGAGGCACCAGAGACAGCACAGGTCAGGGTAAGCGTCTCTCCAGGCTTCACCACTCCTGGGCCAGATTGGACCAGCTGCACTGCAGAGAGGACACCTAAGGAGCACACAATGCAGATGATGAATAAGTACCTTGGAGGGCATCCCAGAGTCCTGGTTTCCCCTGAGCCCTCCCCAATACCTACATGTGGGAGAAGAGAGAATCACCAGGAGTGGGAATAAGGAGTTCATCATCATTGCCATTTAACAAGGGAGACTCCCCAACCTGCAGGATGCTTCAGGGCAGCAGCTGGGCAGGTGTTGTGGCTCCAGGACCCAGGACCTATATTTAACCAGAAACCCTGAGGCAGAGATTTGCATGCAGCTCCCAGGAGGCTATAAGAGGTGCCAGACAGGGAGTACTTAGCACAGGACCCTGCTCTCTCCCCACAGGGCTTTAAGTCTCTGGCAGAGAAAAAGACACTGCGATTAGCACAGACAGAGGGGATGGGCTGGTCCTGGACTCCTCGTGTGTCTTCCCAGGGCCAGGGCCAGGGCCAGGGCCAGGCTGTGGGTAGGTGCCATGGGCTCTGCACTGTGTTTTGCTCTTTGCTCTACCAGCCTGGTGACAGGGCATGAATCTCCCACCGGGCCCTGGGCCCCAGTCCCAGGACTGTCCAGGTCATTTGGGGCCTGAATCCCTTAGGGGCCCCATGAATTTCAGCCTTGGGCCTTGGGGCTTCTTCTCTTCCATGGGGCTGAGATACCCCATCTGCCTGAGGGACAGGAGGTGCTGGCACCTTGTAGTGATTGGGTTGGACCAGACCTTAAGTGATTGTATTGAGTGCTCAGCTTTTGGGGCTTGGTGCCAGCACCAGCTGGAGGGCCTGGGAGCCTGAGGGACCCAGTGCTGAGACCCAGTGCTGGGAATTCCCCTGGGAGTCGGACCCTCATGGGCTGCTATTGAACCCCCATCCTACCTAAGCCCGTACCAAGAGACCCAGGCCGGCCTGGTGCCCCGTGCACTTATCCTGCCGTGTCCTGGGAGGCACCAGCTCCCCTCATGCCTGACACTTGACAGATACCTGCCTGTTCCCAGCTCAGGGAAGGTCCCCAGAGAGCTGGGATATGAGTGGAAGGGAGGTGTCCTGTGCTGCCCCCTCCTCATGTCATGTCAGCACCACCTGCTGGACCAGGCTCTGAAATGGCCCTGGCAGGTTTTTGCCTGGCCTCAGAGGGGCTTTCTCTTGCTGTGTACCTTGTACATTAATAGCAGGCTGAGTCCTCAGTGCTCAGGCTGCTCATCTGCAGGAACTGCAGGTTCTGGGTGTTGTCTCTAGAGATGGTGAGTCTCCCTTTCACCGATGGTGCATAACTAGTTGTATTTGAGTTCCCAATGATTTCCCTGACTCACTGCAGCCCCTTCCCAGAGGGCTGCTGGGCCCAGGCCATCCAGGTGTTACTGGAGGTGAACCCCAAGGCTTTGCAGGAGAGGTGCAGAGTCTCCAGGCTTCCCCACCGCCCCTCCAGACTCCACCAGCTGGATCTCAGAGAGGACACTTGCAAAGAAACAGTGCAATCACTGGTGGCAGCCTGTGAGACTGAGACCAAACCGGTCGGATGTCTGTGTGGTGCCCTGAAGGAGACAACCAACCTCAGAAGACTACAAGAGCAAAATGAACCCAGAGGGTCATCTTCCCAGGTCTGGAAGGAGGTCTCTTGAGGGTCAGACTCAAAGCTGCCCAGACACTGGGGGCTGCAGGTTCTTCAGTTAGGACTTTTAGGAGTAAAGACTGGGGCTATTTGCATGCTGTGCTCCATATAAGCAGGGTAAACACTCTTCTCTGAAGTGGCTTGTGCTCCTCTGGGTCCCAATGGATTAGCCAGAGAGGCTCTCTGGGAGCAGTGCAGATGCTCCCTGGAGATGAGGGGTCCAGCCCCTCCTCTCACCTCTTCCCCTTTAACCAAATTTAAAGGTCTCCAGTCAGAGAGATTCCCACCCCAAGCACCCCGGAACCAGGTTGGGACCCTAAGATGAGAGGGATGGGGTCTTCTGGTATGATGTGAGGCTTTGAGCCTGCAGCCTCTTCTAGTAGTGCTGCTCACCACAGTCTGTCCCCTACCCCTGAGCTCTGAGACCCCTTCAGCCCTGGCCTGTTGCTTTCAGGAGGTGACAAAGCTGCTGATTCTCTTGCACGCCCTGCCTGGTCTCCCATGGGAGTGAGGCTAGATCCCAGCCAGGGGCTCTTGCAGGGAGTTTGTGGTTCGAGGATATTGGTGTCCTTGTTCCTCTGCTGCCTGAGTGCAGATCCCCTCTGAGACCTGCTCTTGGCCCTTAGACCCTTAAAAGGTTCATCACGGCTGGTTATCTATCTGCTCCTACACATTAGGGAAGGTTCCTAACCTGATGTATTTCGTGTGAGCTCTTACACATCGTGTATCCATTCCACTGGCCTTTGCTTGGATCTACTTCTGTCTCATAGCAGGGTTGGAGTGGTGCTGCAGGTGTGATGGTCCAAGAAATGTACCTGGAGCCAGGTAGCTGGTGATAGTTTATACTGGACCAACTCCATATTTCAGAGAGTTGGGAGCATCCTGGAGTTGGGAGACATATTTCAGAGAGTTGGGAGACAATTCAACACAGTTTCTGGCACAAAAGACCCTTCCTCTGGTGTGGGCATGTTTTTCTCCCAGTCAGACTCTATCTGAGCACAGGCTGCCAGCATTACTGCCCCTTGTTCTTAGTTCCAGGTGGGAGAGTGTGTGGCGCCTACAAGGAATGGGAAAGGACATTTCTTTCCACTTTCTAGTTGACTACTGCAGTGTATTGGGTCTCGTTCCCAACTAGTCTCTGTTGGGGTTCTTCTGCTGGGCAGGTGTTGGGGATATGGTGGGTCTCCTGTGCTCCCCTGAGTGCAGCTTCAGTGGGGATGGTCTAAGGTCCTGGGTGTAGCCAGCAGTTGCCTTGGTGTGTCCAGGCTGGAGGCTTTTGCTGCAGCCCTTAGATCAGTACTTGTAGTGGGGGGGGGTGGGGACTGTCCAGGCACTGTACGTGGTATGGAGGAAGTTACTGTCAGTGCACAGTGCCCTGCATTCAGTGTGTGCAGGCTACTGGGTGCTGGCTTTGGGAGACTCTCCCCTCCCAGGCCTTCCCTAGAAGGTTTCCCCAGAAAGGGGCCTGAGCTCAGGAAATTCACCCTGGGGTGGGACCTGGGCAGTACTGGAGGGTGAGCAGGGCTCTCGGGCCTGGGCTGGGCTCAGCTCATGCCCTTGGTTTCTGTTGAGCAGGAAGTCAGTGAAGGGCAGGAGGCTACCAGAAAGTGGTGGGAGAGGACGGAGAAGATGCATCCCACGCCACCTGGAAAAGGTACATTTAGTACAGGCTATTCAAAGACTCCCCAGGCGGGGCATGGGCAGGGAGAACAAAAAGGACAGTGATGTAACTGGACCCCAAGACCAGGAGGAAGACAGCAGCAGGATCAGTGGCAGCAGCAGTGAGAGCAACAGCAACAGTGACAAGGACAATGAACGAACTGAGAATGTAAACCCCAAATCAGGGCTACGTGTAAGGGACTGCAATTGAGTTAGGGAAAGGGGGCTGAGTGGGCGCGTGTATTGTCATTGGAGTGTCGTTTGTTAACGTGCTTTAAGGTGTGTCCTAGAAAGTTTATGCTCGATGCTGTATATATATAACTGTAGCAGGCTTAGCTTTTTGGGGTTTGGGTGGAGTGCCAGGCTCGAAGGTCTGGTGTTTGATTGGTGGAGCACACCCACCAATCCAGAGGCAGCACAAGGGAAGCAATGCCCCACCCTTTTCCAAAGGGAGCGGGGCATGGAGACCTGAATCGGAACAGCGCTAGCCAGGTCCGGACAACTTTGCGGGGTGGAGCTCCTCAAGGGTATAAAAGGGCAGCGTGCTCTGCATGCTAGGGAGAGACGAGGAGGGGCAGGGAAGAGAGAGGAGCTCCGGAGATGGCTGTCCTCAGGCCCTTGCTTGAACTTCAGCAGTGCACAAATTGGGCACAGCGATCTGACTCTAGGAGCTGCTCAAGGCGGCTTGAGCCTGTGAACCTGGCAAGCTGCTGGGCAGTTGGTGTGCAGATCTGCACACGGACAGCTGGCCCGCAGAGCAGGTCGAGGCTGCTCGGCCCCTACATGGTATGCAGATTGCCACAGGGAGAATCCACCCTGAGAACAGCTCATGGCTGCTTGGGCCTCACCCAGTGCATGTGTTGGTGCACGAGAACCAGCCTTCGGAGCAGCTTGTGGCTGCTCAAGTTAGCCCTGGCCCTAGGCCGAGTGACCAGAGCCCCACAATACGGCTCTGTCTTTAACTAAAAGAGCCCGGTGCCCAGAGCAGGGCCTGGGAAAGGGCAGACCCCTGCTGTGAGACCAGGGAACTGGACCCTTTTAGGGTTAGACTCCCATGAGAGAGAGCAAGAGTCCTGAGCTGCCCAATGTGGGGTGCTGGCCATCGAGGAGAGCTGAAGGCACCACTGGAGAGAGACTGTCACAGGATCGGCCTCCAGGGGATGAACCTTGGCAGCTTGAGAGAGGAAGCATGACTTCCTGGGGAAGTGGGCCCCACAGGGGAGGCAGGCATGGGATAGGAGAGTCTGCCGCCTCCACCCTCCATTGTGGGAAGGACATGTCCACATCCTAGGCCCTAAAGGGCAGGTGGTCCAAGGAAACCCCTTCGGGAGGTACTGATGGCACTCCCTATTTGGGGTGATTGTTATTGTGTCAAGGTCTATATAGCTATGGGTACTCTTTAATGGAGTTTATATGGTTCATCTGTTCTTAATGTATTAATATGTATATTTGTAGTGTTACTTGATAGATCTAGGGAATATTATTCTTAACTTAATTGGGTTATATAAGTTGATTCCCTATATGTGTTTACCATTTTATAACCTTAGCTATCTTGTTTTATGTGTTAATTATTATACATGCTATAAATTATATGATTTATGTGGATTGTGGTATTTTATATGTAGTGTCATAGGCTAAACTTGATTGTCATTATTTCATATTTTATCTTAAGTATATGTATTTATTTTAGTTATTGTATATAGTTAAGCACTGGGTTTCAGCCCAGGTCTATAGAGAGGAGAGGGAACTGCTCTAGTAGCTGGCCCCTCCATCAGCACCCTGCCTGACCCCACCACTGTCACAGCCCTAGTGTCTGCACTCCCTGTCCTGGGCTCGAGGTTGGGCCCTCAGAGCTGAAGCCCTGGAGTGAAACCTGTCCTGGGAGCCACATTCCCTCTTTCCTGGGGTTGGGGGTTATGTCCATGTCCCCCCTCTGGCCCCTTGGGGTTTGTCCACCCTTGGCACAGTGAGAAACCCAGGGAGCAGAGCCCCCCCTGGCTCCAAGCTTGAAAGGCAGGCAGAGATTTGTGTGGTGCAGGGTTTGCATGTGGGTTTCCCAGGGAGAGCATTAGGGGGACTGGGATCAATGTGGAGCTCTGTCTGTTCTTTCTGGGACTGATTTAGGGAAGAAAAGAGCCCTTCCCACCTCCTTTCTAACCCAGTGCTTGAAAGACCTGGTCTTGGTTGCTGTCCTCATTCAGCTTGCACAGGGGAAGGGTGCATCAATGGGTCTGAGTGCTTGGGAAGGAAAGCGATTCTCCCTCTGTCCATGGCCTGTGTGGCTGTGTCAGGCACAGCAATACATGGTGGTGCCTCCAGCAGACAGGGAACATAAGCTGAAAGGGCTGTGCTAGGGTAGAGCTGGGCCAAGGATGTGCACAGAGGGCCTCCAGCATGGGGAAGGGGATCCTCTCTGCTTGTGTTCATGTAGCAGAGACACCAACCCACTGCCTGAAGTGAGGGCAAGGCCGTATTCTGCAACAGCTGCAGCAGGCAGGTCTAGGCTGTCAAGCATCAAAATCCTGGATCTCAAATGCCGATGGCAAAATGATCTATAAGCTAAGATAACACAGCAAGCTCAGTAGTCAGTAATAACAGTGCTGCATTCACACACCCCTGTCTGTACCTCTTTCAAATCACTTGAGCTCCCTGCACGAGAGACACTAACCTTGAATTTGTGTATAACTCTGTGTCCTGACGTAAAAAAGATACTGTACCCTTGGTAACGAGATTATGAATTAGGTTTCAAATTAGCTGATTTCCATGATGTGGCACACGCGCTCTCTTGTGACCAAACAGGCTCCGTACCACCCAAACTAAAAAAGTGCCCCCCTTTTCTCTGACAAGATAAAAAATGCCTGTGCCAGCATGAAATTTGAACAGACAAAGAAGACACAGTTGCCAGCTTGTTAATTATTCATACCTGGTGTGTAGTAATTGGTCACTTTGCCAAGTATAACTTTGGATGAACTTTCACCCAAAGTGGAGAGCTCTGCACGCACCCAGGAAATAAAGTTAGTGAACAGGCCACTCACTAGCAGCTCTCCCCGTCACCGATTTTTCTTCCTGGCATACTCCGTTTTTTTTTTTTTTGCCGGCTCATCTCTTTCTCTCTCTCATTTATATCCTTTTCGTCAAGAGCTCTCGGAAGTCTACGAACCACAGTAACGTATGTACTTCGCTCATAATCTGTATCCAGCAGTTTGTAACCTGAATAGCAGAACATCTGCATGCTGTAATTGAATAAATCAACCTCTCTTCCTATGCTGTCACCACCAGTAGCGTAAGTAAAATAAACTCTCTGTGTAACCAGCACGCTTTAAGTCCTCTGACTCCTACTCACCGTTAACCCCCACCTGTCCGGTCATAAATCCCGCTCGCGCCAAGCCGGTCATGCTGACCCAGGCTCGCAGGTCAAGGGTGCACCGGCCTCCGGGCACGACATAGGCAAGGAGAGGGTGTGCTGGGCAGCGGGGGAATTTCCCAGGCTGGGGCTAGGTGTGGAGGAGCTGGGGCTGAGGGCTCAGCAGCAGACAGAGCAGGAAGGATCTGGGGAGGGGGGCAGATATCTCCCTGCAGCAGCTGCTCTGCTTTGCTAGGGACTCAGGCACTCCATTTCCAGCAGGTCACCCTCTCTCTTCCCTGTGGGGCAACAGAGCTGGGGCTGGATGAGAGGGCTGTCAGGCTGGGCAGGGATCTCTGCCCAGGCAGGAAGTGCAGCTGGGTCTGGCCCAGGGGAGTGCAGCCTGGCTGTGAGCAACCAGTTTGTGGGTGTCTGTTTGTGCCTGGTCTCCCTGGGATTGACTTGGGAGTAACCTGGATATTTTCCTTTCACTTCCCCTTTTGCTGAACCTGCAGCCCCTGAGTCCATGTCTCGTTCCCGTTCTAACAGGGAAGCCGGGGCAGAGGCTCTGCCAGGTTGTTCAGGCTTTGCTGCTTCTTTTGGCACAGTCCCTGCCCTGCTCCATGTCACTCTGAATTGCCTCGCACAGAAATACCTGGTGGTGTGTGCGGCTGTCAGGGAGCACAGTTGAAAGTGGAGCTGGTTTTTGGAGGTGTCTCTGGACATGCAGGTTTGGGTTTGGTGAGAAGAGGAATAGTTTGTTCTCAGATGATTTCCACTGATCCATCCCATACATTTTAGGCCTTTCACAGGAGACTTTTGGATCCAGTGTCAGTCCCAGCTGCTGATGCAATTGCCTGTGACAGCACAGGTCAGGGGGAAGGTCTATGAGCTCTTTGATCTGGAGACAGACATTGTGCCCTTCTCTTCAGATCTGCATTGCCCAGGCCTGGGCTCTAACAGGAAGTAGTGGGGAGGTTGTGTGACTCTGTGGGCACTGGGCCAGGGCTCAGGAAACCCCCCTGGGGCAGGGGGCTTCTCTGTGGTTCTCCCCAGCCTGGATGTTGCTATCACTTTCTTTGGAATATAAGATCACTTTCAATGAAAAAGACACATGGATCTTGTGAGCCTCCCATGAGAAAAGAGAATTAAACAGCAAATACAGTCACACAGTTGGGATAATGGAGCTCTGGTCTTTTTCAAACCCTTTCCATCCCATTTAAAACACAGGCCATTTCCAGAGTGGGTATTGTGTATTCAAACTGTTTGCTATATATTAGAAGGAATGCGGTAGCCAGGGGACCTGCAGCCTGAGAGTGGGATTTGGTGCGGGGCGGGTTCTTCATATCTTCATGGTAGGGAACTCTTGTGTTCTTCGTGTCTCTGGGTCTGATCCCTGCCCCTACCCCATGGGCACTGGTTGGGTCTCTCCTCTCAGCAGTGCCTATTGCATGCCATCTGGTTTGAAGTTACGGTTTGAACTTCCCCCGCCAGGGCCTTGTGGCTCTACCCTTTTATACTCTCACTCTTTTTCATTTATTTTTACTGGCCAATTGTGTTACCTTTCTGCCAGCATTCTGTTCCCACTCATCAATAACCCTTTCCCCACCGCAGTTCCTTCGTTGTTTTCTGCTTAGCCAATTATGTTGCAATTTCCTTCCTGCTCCATTGGCAGTTCGATGTGGTTGACTTCCCTGCCTCGTGAGCGTGACAGGGGTCACCCGTCCAGAGGCCAGTGTTACGGCCTAGCATTCTGCCATTTCGCTGCGGCCTAGCTATTCATCTGGGGAGATGCCCACAACAGGAGGGATTCAGGGTATGTTGTCTGAAGTACAGTATGGTTGAGTGCTGCTGCCTGGGATGCTGTAGATTTGAGGTTGCAGAGTCCCAGAAGGCAGGACTGGGCAAATCAGTATATGGGAGGAGACAGAGGCTGCTGGGACCAGGAGATTGCAGTAAATTCCAGCAGGAATGAGCAGGTGGGTTCATTGCTGGATATAGGAGGTGGTTGACATTGAACCCTGCACAGCTGGGGACCTGACCCCAGGAGATTATTTTTCACCTGGACAGTGAGTTCAGTTGGGCAAGAGGGTCCCATTTCCAAGGTTATCTAGCAGATCGGGGCACCCACATTCCACAATCATCTTGGGATATGGGTGGCCAAATCTCCTGCAGCAGGACAGGCCATCATCAGGGATTTCTGAGCACTGGCGGACAGAAAAGTCCTCCTATACTTGGTTAAGAGCAATTCTCTTTGCCTTGTGATCATCTAAGCAGTGGCACATAAACTTTTTGCCACATAGGATGGAGGAACAATGCCCAGTTCATCCCCAGGCCAAATCCAGCTGGTGGGCCCAATCTGGCATGTGCTATGCTAAGCTCTGGGTGCTGAATTATGCTGGATGATGTCCGAAATGCTTGGCCACATTTCCTAGACATTAGGGGCTGGAAGGGAACTCATGATATCATCAAGTCCAGCCCCTCCCTGCCTATGTCTCCCTGCCATAGGCATGAAGTCAGCTGGGATCAAGTGATCCCAGAAAGAAAAATATCCAGATATTTTTTGAAAGAGTCCAGAGTAGGTGCTTGCACCACATCTGGGGGAAGTCTGTTCCAGACCCTGGACATTTGCACCATAAAGAACGTTTTTCTTATGTCTAGTCTGAATCAGCTTTCCTGCAGTTTGTGGCCATTAGACCTTGTTATCCCTTGGGGAGCTCTGGTGAACAGCTGATCTCCCAGGTCCTGATGTACCCCTCTTATATAATTCTAGGCTGCTACCAGGTCCTCCCTGAGCCTTCTCTTTTCCCAACTGAACAGTCCCAAATCCCTCAGCTTCTCCTCATATGGCCTGCCCTCTAGGACTTGGATCATATCAGTGGCTCTCCTCTGGGGTCTCAAACTTTTCCACATCCCTCCTGAAGTGGGGGGCCAAACACTGAATGCAGTATTCCAGCTCTGGCTTCACCAAGGCCAAGTAAAGCATAAGAGTGACATCTGTGGTTTTGCTTGAGATGAACCAGCTGATGCATGCCAAGGTTTGGTTTGCTTTGCAATGGGAGTCCTTGGAGCAGACGTAGTCATGAATGGAACTACAACAAGAACTCAAGGGAGTTGGGCAGTCTGATGTGACGTCAAGGCACTTTCCCTCTTCCCCACATCTGAAACACAAAGTCCAGCTTAGACGCAGTTGAATTCTACCTGGAAATGTGTTTTTGCTGCCTTGGAAAGCTGATGTCTTTGGCAGAACATTCTTGCTCCCCTTAAGATGTCAGGTAGCATTTCCTGTGTTGCATGTGAGAGCCCAAACCTTCAAGGCATGACCCAGTCTGTCTGCCCATGTGACACGCACTTGGCAAAGCTCCTGTTACTTCTGCCTGTGGTTTTGTATCTGTCAGGGAGGGATGAGGTCCAGTGCGATCCATTCCCATGGCTCTAAGTGAAGAGCAGCGGGTCAGGACCCAGCAGAAAAGCGGCTTCTGGTTCTTGCAAAGCCCCTGCCCTGCTCTGTGTGGCTGTGACTCCCCCTTGGTACAACAATGCATGCTGAGTTTTAGGACATAAGGGAGTACAGCTGTGGGAAGAACTGGTATGTGGAGGGGTCCTGGGAGATGGTGGCATATCTCTGCAGGGCACTGGCACATTCCATGGCACAGTTGATGAGCACCCCCATGTGATGTTGATGTGATCCCTGGAAGCTGACACAGCCAGTTCCACCTGATGATGGCCATGGGCATGGAGCTGCCAAAGATGGTGCAGGTGAGTGAGAGTGTCCCCTCAGGTCTCACCAGCCTTTCGCTTGCAACTGGGGAACGATACCGTGGTGGGCCAGTAGGGGGTGCTCCTGCACTGAGCAAACCCACCTCACTGCATCCAACCACCTTCCAGGCTCTGAGTGCCTCTCTTGGGGTGCCTCACATCTGACCGACCCCTTTGCTGGAGCACACCCACTAGCCTGGGGGTAACGCCACCACCACTCAGAGTCTGGCCTGATCCTGGCTCTGTGTCCCCTGGAAAACCCAGGCCTAGTAGCCCTTGAGGGTACTGGACCCACTTCAAGAACTTGGGGTGCTTCCCTCCATTTCAAGCACAAATAGTGGTCTCCTTTAGTCAGGACCTTATGACCTAATTTACCTGGTCCAATGGAGGCTAGCACCTGTTCGCTACCAGCCAACCAATTTAAAATGCATCGCTGGTTCCCGGGTAAGCTGACAGGGTCTGTAGCCCCCTCCCACTCAGATTAGCATTGGCTAGAAAAAATAGAGAGTGTAAGCCCCTCACCAGGTCTGTGAGGCCAGTCATGTAAGCAGAAGGAGTAGGTTCCCCCCGCCCAGGAATGTATCCAGCTCAAGTACAACTCGGGGTCACGTGAGAGAGGGGGCAGAGGAGTCTGCCCTTTGCGGTGACCAAGTTAACCAAATTGTCACATAGAGTTTTTGGGGAGAGACAGTGCTGGCATTCTGCCACAGACCCCTGGGAGGGAGCATTCTGGAATCTGTGACCAGGCCTTAGCCCTGGGAGTAGATAAGGGGAAACAGTCACACCCTGAGATGTGTCACAGTGGAGTTGGGTGCCAGATCTTCTGAGTCCCACTGAGTCTGTATACCTGGGGACCCCCAGCTCTGGGACCCTGCAACAAAAATAGCCCTTCCCAATCCCTGACCTTCACGGGCTGCCAGCAGGAGCAGGGAAGGGCAGCAGCAAGTTCATGTTAGGGGAGATGGAGAATATCTCCTGTGTAGGGGCAGGCGCAGGGCCAGGGCCAGGTCCCAGAGAGATTTGAGGCTCTGGGACCCAGGGACTGCATTTACCCTGGAGCCCCCAGGCAGGGATTTGCTTGTGAGTCCCACTGGGGAAGCTTTTCTATCTCTGCAGCCACTGTGAGCCTTTGCCTTGGCCTCTGGGAGACAGCTCCAACTACAAGGGTCTGTCAGTTGGTCTGAAACACCCTGTGGAGATCTCTCAGGTGGTGCAATTGGTGTGAGCTCTCCCAGCTCTTGTCTCCCTGCTAGTGCCCTCAGTACTGGTATCTGCTTCTCTCATGCGGGGCCCAAAGGGCCCCAGCCAAGCAGATGGGTTTTGCCTGCACCTCCAAGGCAGGTGTGTCCTGGCTTGGTTCCCTGCATCATGCTCTGTGCCTAATGGATGCTATAGCTGGGGACATGTTCCCTGACATTTAGCAGGGACTGTTCATACCCATATCCATACCCTGCCAGGTGGGACGGGTTAATGCAGGGGCCATTTCTTTTCCAGCTGTGGCAGAGCTGCCTGTCAGCCCAGCTTCTCTCCCCACTGCAGCAGGAGGCTGTGATTGCTCTGGGGAGGCCCAATCCCCAGGCAAGGAGAGGCAGCAGGTGCAGAGAAGACCAGGGCCTGGCTGCCTAGGAGCACATTGAAGTGAGGTGAGAATCAGGACACCAAGGTCCCATCCTCCATCTCATGGGATCTGGGCTAGAAGCAAGGGTGCTGGGCCTCGGTCCCCACTCCCTCTCTCCCTGCTGGGTTGGGGCGTGTGCAGTTCCCTGGCTCCTGGGTTCTGTTCCCACCTGGATGCCGTGTGTGTCTAGTTCCTGGGAGAGATGGCTGTGTTGGCAGCTTCTGCCCCTGCCATTCACCCAGGCAGGTGGGTTTCTGCAGAGTATGTTGTTTTTGTCCAGGATGGTGATACAGGACATTATCCTCAGGCTCTGGCTGCTCATTGCAAGTAAAAAGTGGAGCTAGCCTCAGGTGCTGACAACTATCTGTGGGTGGTCATGGAATTGTAGCTGCATGGCGTTTTGTTCTCCCCTTGCTCAGCAGTACCAGATACTGGCTGCAGCCCAGGCTGGGGGCCTTGACTGTGCTGTGCTGAGGCTCATGCTGGGAATAAGAGCTCCAGAGGTCCTAGGCTGCAGGGTCCTGCCCAGGTCAACCTGATTGTTTGACTTGGGTTTGAGGAATGACTTGACCCCATAGTCAGACTGGAAGGAACTGAGAGCTTGGGGGCTGTGTTTTGTAGCAGGGGACAACCTTTGTCTTGGAAGTCTGGAGTGTGGTTTAAACTCCTTGATGTCCTTGCAGCAGCAGAAAACTAGCAGGACCCAGTCCCTTCCACACGTGGGGCAGTTGAAGGGAACTCTGGATGATCTGGACATTGGACCTGGTAGTTGTCCAAGAGGGTTCATCACAATGTTTAGGAGCAGGTTAGTGAGATGTGCGTCTGGGCTGGGGCTGCTGGGGCTGATCCTGCTTTGACCAGAGGCTGGACTGGATGTGATCCCCAAGGGCTCTGCCAGCCTGGCTGCTCTGTGAGCCTTTGCCTCCTGTGTTTCCCTTCCCAGACCTGGGGCTGCTGGTGCCTGTTGAACCATCTAAGTGACCTGGGAACAAGGGAAGTGTGTTAACACATCAGGCCCCGTGCAGGGCTGGCAGCTGCTGCCTCTACCTCCCTCCAAAAGGCAGGTTTTCTCCACACTGATTTTCAGGCAGGCTCCAGTATCTTTCCTTTCACTGTGTCTCTGGCACAATAATTCCTCGCCGTGTCCTGAGGTTTTAGGCTGGTCATTTGCAGGTAGAAGGTGCAGCTGTCCTTGGAGGCCGTGAATCACCCTTGGAGGCTTGGGGAGTATAGTCACTTTGTCTGGCTTTGAGGTAGCTGACCAGCCACTCTAGGCCCTTGCCAGACCCAGACCATCCAGTTGCCAGTAGCAGTGAACCCACGAATGGCAGATCTCAGCTGTGTGGACTCTCCACACTTCTTCATCTCTGAACCTGAGTGGGTCAGGATGATGTGAGACCAGGACCCTATTGGGAGAAGAGAGAGAGGGGATTAGCAAGGCAGTCAGTCTCCCCAGACCCCTCTTCTACCCCCCCATTCAGGTAACACCCTGTGTATATAGCCATGTATAATTGTACTGGGAACACACTGAGTCACCAAGGGCATCCGGGAATGCCTGATTGCCAAAAAAGTGGCATGCAGCCAGTAGAAGGGGGGTGCTATCTCCAAAGAGGAGTACACCTCCTCTGCTCGGGCCTCTAGTGGGGCTGTCAGGAAAGCTAAGGTGGACATAGAGCTAGGACTTGTGTCCAAAATCAAAGATAACAAAAAGTCCTTTTTCAAATATATAGGGAGGATGAAGAAGGCACCGGGAAATGTGGGGCCCCTGCAAGATCCTCTGGGCAATCTGGTGGTTGCGCCAGAGGAGAAAGCAGACCTCTTTAATGAATTCTTCACCTCTATTTTCTTGGGCAGGAACCAGGACTTCCCCACCGTGATGCAAGACGGACTCGAGGGGAATGCCTCCAGACGTCAGATTGGGGAGGACTGGGTTAGATTGCTTCTGGAGGGGCTGGACGTGTTCAAATCGGCGGGTCCAGATGCTCTCCACCCCAGGGTGTTGAAGGAGCTAGCAGGGGTTATTGCAGGGTCCTTGGCACGGCTTTACGAGTGCTCGTGGTGCTCAGGCCAGGTCCCGGATGATTGGAAGGTAGCCAATGTGGTCCTCATCTTTAAAAAAGGGAGAAGCGAGGACCCGGGCAACTATAGGCCCGGCAGTCTTACCTCAATCCTAGGGAAACTCTTTGAGAAGATCATCATGGAGCACATCTGCAATGGGCCGGCCTCAGAGATGATGCTCAAGGGCAACCAGCACGGTTTCATTAGTGGCAGGTCATGTCAGACCAACCTGATTGCCTTTTATGATCAGGTCACAAAAGCCTTGGATGCAGGTGTTGCTGTGGATGTAGTCTTTCTGGACTTCAGCAAGGCCTTTGACACCGTCTCCCACCCAATCCTCATTAAAAAATTGGGTGACTGTGGCATTGATGCCTAGACAGATGGATGGATTGCAGATTGGCTGAAGGGTCGCACTCAGAGGATGGTGGTGGATGGGTCATATTCGACCTGGGGAGAAGTATGCAGCGGAGTCTCCCAGGGCTCGGTCCTTGGGCCCAAGCTGTTCAATCTCTTTATCAGCAATTTGGACAACAGGATGAAAAGCACCCTGTTTAAATTCGCTGATGATACCAAAATTTGGGTTGAGGTGATCATGCTAGTAGGGAGGGAAAGACTGCAGCAAGTCCTTCTTTAAATACATAGTGGGTAAAAAGAAGGTTCCGGGTAATGCGGGGCCCCTGCAGGACACATTAGGAAATATGGTCACCACACCAGACAACAAAGCCAACATGTTTAACGATTTCTTTGCCTCTGTTTTCCTAAGCAGGGACCGAAACAGTCACCCCTAACACTGGGCTCCCCTCAGGCCCCAGGGGAGGCTCACCTAGGCCAAGGGTTAGTGAGGAACTGGTTAGGGAACTTCTGAAGGGACTGGACATATTCAAGTCAGCCGGTCCAGATGATCTCCACCCTAGAGTACTAAAAAAATTGGCTGAGGTCATTGCAGGAACCCTGGCATGACTTTATGAGCACTTGCGGTGCTCTGGTGTGGTGCGAGAGGACTGTAAGAGGGCCAACATGGTTCCCATCTTCAAAAAGGGGAAGAAGGAGGACCCAGGAAACTATAGGCCAGTTAGTCTTACCTCAATCCTGGGCAAGCTTTTTGAGAAAATTATTCTGGCACATATCCAGAAGGGGCCAGCAGGGGAGGTCATGCTTAGGGGCAACCAACATGGGTTCATTAGTCGCAGGTGCTGTCAGACCAACCTGGTGGCCTTCTATGACCAGATCACCAAATCATTAGATGCAGGCGTAGCTGTGGACAGTCTTGCGGGACTTTTGGAAGGCTTTCGACACTGTCTCTCACCCTGTTCTCATTAAGAAACTGGGGGAATGTGGTGTTGACACCAACACAGTCAATTGGGTGGCCAACTGGCTGGAGGGCCGCACCCAGACAGTGGTGGTGGACAGGTTATTTTCAACTTGGAGGGATGTGGACAGTGGGGTCTCCCAGGGCTTGGTCCTCAGGCCCGCACCGTTCAACATCTTCATCAGTGAGTTGGCCGAGGGGGTAAAAAGCACCCTGTTCAAATTTGCTGATGACACTAAGATGTCGGGGGATGTGGGCATGCTAGAAGGGAGGAATAGGCTGCAATTGGACCTAGACAGGTTACGGGGTGGGTGGATCAGAATAGGATGGGATTCAACACCAACAAGTGCAAAGTGATGCACCTGGGGAGGAACAACCGGCACCATACCTACAGGCTGGGGAACTCTCTTCTTGTCAGTACAGAGGCGGAAAAGGATCTTGGAGGATAGTTGGAGAAGCACGATCAGGGGCAGCAGGAAAGGCCCTATGAGGAGAGGCTAGGGGACCTGAACCTGTTCAGCCTCCACAAGAGAAGGCTGAAGCGGGGATCTACTGGCTTGTTACAAAAAAGTCAGGGGGGATCAGCAGGCACTGGGGGAGTCTCTGTTCCCCCAAGCACTGCCAGGCATGACCAGGAATAATGGTCACAAGCTGGCAGAGGGTAGATTTAGGCTAGATATCAGGAGGCGCTACTTCATGGTCAGGGCGGCTAGGATCTGGTACCAACTTCCAAGAGAAGTAGTGCTGGCTCCTACCCTGAGGGTCTTTAAGAGGAGTTAGATGAACACCTTGCTGGGGTTGTTTGACCCCAGTACTCTTTCCTGCTGTGGCAGGAGGTCTTACTAGATGATCTACTCAGGTCCCTTCCAACCCTAGAAACTATGAAACTTGGATAGGTTACAGGGGTAGGCTAGCAAAAACAGGATGCTCTTCAACACTGATAAGTGCCGGGTGCTGCACTTGGGCAGTAGTAACCAGCAGCACACTTCTAAGATGGGAAACTCCCTTCTTGAGAGCACGGCGGCAGAAAGGGATCTTGGAGTCATTAATGACTCCAAGATGAACTTGGGCCAACAATGTGAGGTCACGGTTGGAAGGGCTAACCGCACCTTGTTGTGCATCCACAGGTGCATCTCTAGCCGGGCCAAGGAGGTGATCCTCCCCCTCTATGCAACACTGGTCAGGCTGCAGCTGGAGTACTGCGTCCAATTCTGTACGCCCCACTTCAGGAGAGATGTGGACAACATTGAGAGGGTCCAGCGGAGGGCGACCCGCATGATCCGGGGACTACAGGGCAGACCCTACAATGAGAAACTGCGGGACCTCAACCTGTTCAGCCTTCACAAGAGAAGGCTGAGGGGGGACCTGGTGACAGTCTATAAACTTACTAGGGGGGAACAGAAGGGTTTGGGAGAGATCTTGATTCCCCTTGCGCCCCCTGGCATAACAAGGAATAACAGCCGCAAGTTGTTGGATAGTAGGTTTAGATTAGACATCCGTAAGAACTACTTCACAGTTAGGGGGGCTAGGATCTGTAACCAACTTCCAAGGGAAGTGGTGCTGGCTCCTACCCTGGGGGTCTTTAAGAGGAGGCTTGATGCCTACCTAGCTGGGATCATTTGAGCCCAGTTTTTTCTCCTGCCCTGGCAGGGGGTCGGACTTGAAGATCTACAAGGTTCCTTCCGACCCAGCTTCTATGATTCTGTGATTCTATGGTCACTTTTGAGATTTCCCTGGCTTTAATCCCTGGCTGGTTCAAGTGATCTAAAAAGTCTGATGCGTCTGACCCAGCAGGCGAAGCATGGGGCTGGCAGCTGCTGCCTCTGCTGCTCACACAGGCAGGTGGTTCCTCCAGGGCTGGTTTTTGTGCAGGCTCTCATGGGTTTTTATTCACTGTGTATCCAGTACAATAATATCGGGCTGTGTCTGCAGGCTGGAGCCCAGTTAGGCGCAGGTGAACCTGGCTGCTGGAGGTGTCTCTACTGATGGTGAGGCGGCTTTGGAGAGAGCTGTTATAGTTAGTGCTTCCACCACCCCAGATAACTCCGACCCACTGCAGCCCTTTCCCTGTTGCCTGCCGAACCCAGCTCCCACCATAGCTAGTGAGAGAGAATCCAGACACGGTGCAGGTCAGGCTGAGGGTCTCTCCGGGCTTCACCACCCGAGGGCCAGAATGCTTCAATGTGACCTGGGACAGGACACCTAATAGAGAAATTAATAAAGCATTAGCTAATGAACGCTCTCTCCCTGTTTTTGCATCCCCCTGCCCCACATCCCATCAGGCACTGACTCAGGGGACTGGCCAGCAGGATGAGCCAACCAGTGCTGGTGTCATCGCCCTTCTGAGTAATGCCCGGTATCCCCAAGAGAAAGGAGGGGGCAAGTCTGAGGAGACACTGAAGCACCCAAAGCCAGGGCTGGTGCTTAATGAGGACACTTCCAGGTGTCAAGCGGGAAATTGGCTCACACAATTTGCATGAGCTTGTTTTATGAGTGCCCTTTCTGTTGACCTCACTGAACACAATATCAATCTGTCTACTGATAATGTGGCTTTGAAAGCTAAGGGGTTTAGGAGAAGCTGATAAAGACCTAGAGGCATTATGGAATGTGTCTGAAAGCCAGGAGTTGTCAAAGCTCTGGACCTTCCCTTCCCTCCTAGGGAACAAACCCTCCCTAGCATTGTCTTACGATGGTCAGTGAAAGATGGGTCCCTTCTGTTTTATGTTCCAACCAATAGACTGAGCACCAGGATTTGGGGGGAGGAAGGCGGGGGTGGTTGCTTTATTCAGAAGGTGACTTCTCTGGAGCAGAGGGAATGATACCCCCAGAGCATAAATTTGCAATACAGCTGTTTTTGTAGGAAAAGAGGATCTTGGGTTGTGACCTTTAAATGTAGTACATCGGCTTAGTGTCTGGGATACCAGTTGTCATGGTGATAAGCATTTAACTTTGACATGGTAAAATTGGGAAATAAGGGTGTCACATGTCTGTTGGGCACTGTGAGGGTATTAGCCACTGCGCTGTTTGGTTCAGGATTGAGGACGCAGTGTTGGGAGTAAAGTAATGGTAAATTTATTATGGTTTACACACACATAACAGTTAATAGAAAGATAAGTTCAATAAGCAGATGATGTAGTATTAAAGAGCTAGTTGTAAATAATAATAACAGATAATGACAACAGATACATAGATTAATCTGTCACAGGCTAGCTGGGCACTGTGAGGGTATTAGCTACTGGACTGTTTTAAAACAACAGATAAATAGACATGGGTTGGCAACTTATTGATAGTTCCTTGAGGCCAGGTGCGCACCAGGTAATTCCAGCGAAGTCAGGCATTTCCGATCGAAGCTGCTGGAGGGATTACCAGGGAAGATCTCTTGATCAGGATTTGATCCTCACTCACACTGGGAGTCTGGGTCCGGGCTTGGAAAAGTAATTATTGTCTTGTTCCCTCCTTTCCGCTGGTTACTGACACATGCATTTTTTGTACTTAGTCTTATGCTAACCTGTTGGCTTTAGAGCCACTCACAATCTTGCCTTATAGTTGTTACCCTATGGGATTAAAAGGTGTTAAAAATTATCATGAAAGGTTACTACTTAAACTTGGGTTTATCTAATGAGCAAATTACAATGCAGCATTTTTAGGTTTGAAATTAACATTACTCTGCTTAAATTTAACCCCTTTAGATCTCTCTGACTATGCTTTTTTGAGACATGCTTTTCTGGAATGTGCTGGGTAGGCCAGGTGGTTGAATATAGTTTTTATCATTAAGGCTGAACTCTGAGCCAAAAAACCCGTTAGGTCAGCTGATCTTACAGCTATAGCTTTGTCTTTGAGGCCCAGTTAGTTTCATGAACAGTTTCAAGTTACATTTGGGGGTTACAAAAATACAGGCTTTATATTAGACAAAAATTCCAAATGCCTCCAAGAAGTGCATATTTATTGCTTATTAATCTCTTTGGTTCTGGCCGTCACAATCTACTCTTTGTTTCTTTGGAGCATTTGGTAAGGTTTACAAATAAAATTTTTGCTAGGTGGCATATACATGGTTGGCAGAAACAACAATATTTACTTTGTCATGGGTAGTAGACTTGATTTTTATAACAACAATATTTAATGACCCGTGCAGGGCCACAGGGGGAAAATCTCTGAACGGAGACATGTTCCTTTACTTGCACAGAAATCAAAAAATTGCAAAAACAACATGAGGCCAAACTGGGGGAGCTAATAATAGACTGGTTAGCTCGAATGTATAGAAACTCCCTGCGCCCTGGGCTTGTCTCACTGGCCTCCAGCTAATCGCTGGCGTCCCCTGGGCCCGGCTCTCACCAGCGCCGCCCAATACCGGCGCCCCCTGGGCCCGGCTCTCACCAGCGCCGCCCAATACCGGCGCCCCCTGGGCCCGGCTCTCACCAGCGCCGCCCTAGTCTCGGCGCCCTTGGGCCGGCTCGCTCGCGCCGCCCTAGTCTCGGTGCCCTTGGGCTGGCCCTCGCGCCGCCCTAGGCGCCCTTGGGCGCGCTCGCGCCGCCCTAGTCTCGGCGCCCTTGGGTGGCTCGCTATCCCTTCTTATTCTGCCCCGCTCTGGGGCCTTGCCCTCTCTAGGGCCGGGGCCTAGTGCCTCGCGCTCTGTCTCTGCCCCACTCTGGGGCCTTGCCCTCTCTAGGGCTGACACCGTGCGACCCACGCTCTGTCCTAGCCCCGCCCTGGGGCCTTGCCCTCTCTAGGGCTGACACCATGCGCCCCACGCTCTAGGAGCCTCGCAAAATTTAATCCTCACTCACACTAAAAGTCCAAGTTCAAGTTTTAAAAAGTAATTACTGTCTTAGTCCCTCCTTCCTACTAGTTACCAAATGCATGCATTTTTTGTACTTAGTCTTATGCTAATCTGTTAACTTTAAAGCCACTCACAATCTTACCTTATAGCTGTTACCCTATAAAATTAATGTGTTAAAAATTATCATAAAAACTTACTGCTCAAACTTAAATTTATCTAATAAGCAAATTACAATGCAGCATTTTTAAATTTAAAATTAACATTACTCTGCTTAAATTTAACCCCTTTAGATCTCTCTGACTATGTTTTTTTGAGACATGCTTTTCTGGAATGTGCTGGGTAGGCCAGGTGGTTGAATGTAGTTTTTATCATTAAGGCTGAACTCTGAGCAAAAAAACCCTTACAACTATGCAGCATTTTTAAATTTAAAATTAACATTACTCTGCTTAAATTTAACCCCTTTTAATCTCTCTAACTATGCTTTTTTAAAACGTGCTTTTCTAAAATGTAGTAAATATGCCAAGCAATTCAATCTAATTTTTATCATTAAAGCTAAACTCTAAGCAAAAAGCCTATTAAATCAGCTAATCTTACAGCTATAGCTTTGTCTTTAAAACCCAGTTAGTTTCACAAACAGGTACAAGTTACATTTGCGAGTTACAAGAATACAAACTGTGTATTAAACAAAAATTCCAAATGCCTCCAAAAAGCACACATTTATTACTTATTAATCTCTTTAGTTCTAGCCATCACATAAGGTGAAAAATCTTCACTTTCCTCACTTAAGCAGTTGGTCCTTTGTGTTCTTTCCCCGGTTATCTCTGCCCATGCCGGTTTGCCGAGTCTCTTTGTTGCGGGGTGCCTGTGTGTACTGGGCAGTGCCACACCCTTGTGTTCCCCTATACCTGTATTCTCACAGTGTGTGAATAACTTGGGAAATTAGGGGGGGTTTTTTAGTCTCCCAGAGATTGTGAAATGACCAAGGATCATGTACTCATAGAAGGCACTGGAGAAGGTTTTTCTTGGACATGGTGAGTATCTGGAGAGAGGGAGGCTGCATAATTTGCTCTGTGACTAGAACAATTGTGTGTGTGTCCCTCTCTCCTTATCCTGAACTTCTATTCCCTCTCTTGGCACTTGTCCAATTTCCACATGTCCTAGGCGAGGGTGGGAATCCACTGGTGCAGCTTCATGAGACCCCATGAGGGCCATGTTGATGGTGGGGGACAAGCTGTCTGTCACTAAATAATTGTTTCATGAACCAGAGCAGACTTTGCTGGTGAGTTGGGCACTGAGGGTCTGAATTCCCTCCACTGCCCCACCCCGCCTGCCACTCCACCCCTCAGGAACTGGACACTGTGGTGTCATTGATGGAAAAAGGCACTGGCAGCAGAGAACCCCACATCCTTCCAACTTCTCTATTTCATGGAGTGGAGGATGGGAAGATCCCCAGGGGATGTCCTAAGTGCTGTCTTCTAGTAACTCTGTATCATTACTCATGTGAACGTTTGGTGCCACCCTGTGGATCTGTGACTTTTGAAATAGCTAAACTTGACTTGAACCAAATAAATGCTCCTCTTTGTCATACTGTGCAATGCTAGCCCCACTCTGACATGAAGTGAGAAGGGAAAATTTGAACCTTGCTCTGGAAATTGGGCTCCTAACTTATTGTACTTTAAAAGAGGGCCACAGAAAACTTGTCTTTGAAGTATGTGCTCATCCCAGAATCCTGGCAATGACTAGGAGAGTTGGGTTTTGTTTTCACAGGGAGGTTTTTTACTTGCTCGGATTGGGTTTTGCCTCAGTGCGCATTTTGCACAGTAGTGTGTTCCTGCGTCCTCAGTTCTCAGGGTGCTCAGATGCAGGTAGATGGTGGTCTTGGAGCTGTCCCAGGTGATAGAGAGTCAGCCCTGAAAGTCCTTGACAATGTCAGTCCCTCCAGAATGTGGACTGATCTCTCCTATTCTTTCCAGCACCAGGAATAGATGGATCCAGTCCATGATATAGCAAGGAAACTCCAGCCCAGATATGACAAACAATTTGGTCATGTTTTCCCTAGTTCTCCTGACTTCTGTGCCAGACTGAGTCAGCTGGGCTTGGGAGCTTACCCTTGCAGGACAACAACACTGAGCCATTAATAGCCCAAGTGTTTGCATTCCCAGATACAGAGTTATTTGGTGGATGGGTGGAGAGGAGAGAATAGAGGGGGCAAGAGAGAGGGGGAGAGAGAGTGGGATGTGTATGGGGATAGATGGATTTCCCATGGTTCATCAGAAATCTTGAAGACGCCTCATGTGACTTTGCTGTCGGTATAAATTCCAGATCCTTTTCTTCTTAGGGCAGCACTGAGAGTGGGACTGGCTTGCATGAGGAGGACCGGAGCTCTGCCAGGGGACAGCCAAGATGGTCGAACCTTCCTCTGAAGCTTGCAGAGAGACTTTCTCAGAAAGCCTCCAAGACATAGGAGCTTGCTTAAGAGACTGTCTGGGAGGGACTTAAGGGACTTTCTCCTCACAGTATTTGGGTGATAAAAGAGTACAGGAGTAGTATAGTTATGAAAACTAAGACCATTTTCTCTGTAGTCAGGGCATCTCATTTGTCCCTGCCCCGTTCATCCATGTGTTTCAGTGTCACCTGGCCCCCATGTCCCATGCACTCTGTCCTGGTCAAACCACGTTCTCAAAGAGAGGGGTTTCTCTACCTGCTCCTCCAACAGGTTGTCAAGCCACAGAAAAAGCAGCTCTGACAAGAAGAAGGGACCTAGGTACCTTGGAGCCAAGCTGCCATTACATTATCCTGGAGCCAAAGATCTTGCATCCATCAGGACCTTAGGAAGAAAGGACCTGGAGTCTCCTGTACCAGGTGGGTGCTCACTGGAGTGACCAAGAGCCCCAGTGTCACCAGGAAACATGGAGGCTTCATCAAGGGGTATCTGGTTTGCTTTAGATGGGGTTTCACTCAGTGTGTTCCCAGTACAGTTATACATGGCTATGTCATCAGTCCTCAGGCTGCTCAGCTGCAGATAGGCCGTGCTGATGGAGGTGTCCCTGGTGATGGCAAATCAGCCCTTGAATGCCCCAGCAGAGCCAGTTCTACCAGTATTGGTACTGGTGTATCCTATCCACTGCAGTGCTTTCCCAGGAGCCCGTTGTATCCAGTTCATGCCAAGATGGATAAATGTGTAGTCAGAAGTTTTATAGGTCAGTTTTATGGACTACCCGGGCTTCTTGACTTCTGCTCCAGGCTGGATCAGCTGAATCTGGGAGCCTTCTGCAGAGACAGGATGTGGCAGGAAGCCACCTTTGTTTCTCCCCAAAATCTCTGTGCTGTGACAGTGTGATTAGGATGGGCCCAGCAGAGGAGACACACCTTTACCCTATCTCTTTAGGTAACCTGAGCTGGCTACATTCCTGAGGGAGGGGGAAACCTGCTCCCTCTGCCTACGGGACTGGTATCACCTACCTGGGTGAGGGGCATTTACATGGTGGGCTAGAGTCTGCCCAGCAACTAGTGATGTATTTCAAATGGGTTGGCTGACCTCAAATGCCTCTACACAAATGCTCGCAGTATGGGCAACAAGCAGGAGGAACTCACCCTCCTGCTGGCGGACGCCAGCCAGGACATAGTGGGGATTACGGAAACATGGTGGGATGAAACGCATGATTGGGCGGTCAATGTCAAGGGCTATAGGCTGTACAGGAGGGACAGGATAGGAAACGGGGGTGGGGGCGTGGTGCTCTATATTAAGGAGGAATACACATCCTCGTTAATTAGCAAGGAGCCAGGGGAGGGGCACTCTGAAGTGCTTTGGGTTAGAGTACAAGGCAGTCGAGGGGAAAGGGACTTAATGGTGGGAGTCTACTACAGACCTCCCAACCAGGGTGAAGAGCTTGACCAGGAATTCTTGGGTCAGCTCACAGAGGTAGTGAAGGCTAAGGATGTGGTTGTCATGGGGGACCTGAATTTCCCGGACATCTGCTGGGAAGAGCAGTCAGCCAGGTCTGAACGCTCCCGCAGGTTCTTGGCCAGAGTGCAGGACCTCCATCTAACCCAGGAGGTGCACAGCCCCACCAGGGGGGACACCTTGTTGGACCTAGTGCTGGCCACGGGTGATGACCTGGTGAGGGGGCTGCGAGTGCTCGACCACCTGGGCGACAGCGATCATCGCCTGCTGGAATTCACCATCCAGCGCAAGGTGGCAAAGGCATGCAGTAAGGCAGCGGCCCTAGATTTTAGGAGGGCAGACTTCAACGAGCTAAGGAGGATAGTTGGAGAAGCGCTGAGGTCCCGGGGGGGAGGGGAACCAGGTGTCCAAGGAGAGTGGTCGCGCCTTAAGTAGACGATCCTCCAAGCCCAAAGGAAGGTAATCCCAACGAGGATCAAAGGGAGCAGGAGAGCACACAAGCCTCTGTGGCTCACCAAAAGCATCCGGGAATGTCTCCTTGCTAAAAAGGAGGCTTATACCCAGTGGAAAGAAGGGGTCATCACCAGGGAGGACTATTCTGTAGTTGCTCGGGGATGTAGGGGGACAGTTAGGAAGGCCAAGGCAGAGATGGAACTGGGACTAGCTTCCAGATCAAGGACAATAAGAAGTCTTTTTTTAAATATGTAGGGGGTAAAAAGAAGGTCCCGGGTAATGTGGGGCCCTTGCAGGATGACATGGGTAACTTGGTCGTCACACTAGATGGCAAAGCTAACATGTTTAATGATTTCTTTGCCTCTGTCTTCCTAAGTAGGGACCAGAACAGCCACCTCCCTGCTGGGCCCCCCTCGGGCCCCGGGGGAGGCACACCTGGGCCACGGGTTAGCGAGGATTTAGTTAGGGAGCTTCTGGAGGGGTTGGACGTATTCAAGTCAGCCGGCCCGGATGATCTCCACCCTAGAGTTCTAAAGGAACTGGCCGAGGTCATTGCAAGTCCCCTGGCACAACTTTATGAGCACTCGTGGTGCTCTGGTGAGGTACTGGAGGACTGGAAGAGGGCCAACATGGTCCCCATCTTCAAAAAAGGCAGGAAGGAGGACCCGGGAAACTATAGGCCGGTTAGTCTCACCTCGATCCTAGGCAAGCTGTTCGAGAAAATTATGCTGGCACACATCCAGGAGGGGCCAGCAGGAGACTGCATGCTTAGGGGCAACCAACATGGGTTCATCAGTGGAAGGTCCTGTCAGACCAACCTGGTGGCCTTTTACGATCAGATCACCAAATCATTAGATGCAGGGGTAGCAGTGGACATAGCCTTCCTGGACCTTGGGAAGGCTTTTGACACTGTCTCTCACCCTGTTCTCATTAAGAAACTGGGGGGCTGTGGTGTAGACACCCACACAGTCAAATGGGTCGCCAACTGGCTGGTGGGCCGCACACAGAGGGAGGTAGTGGATGGGTCCTTCTCAACCT
This sequence comes from Crocodylus siamensis, assembly GCF_052110815.1. Classification (NCBI taxonomy): domain Eukaryota; kingdom Metazoa; phylum Chordata; order Crocodylia; family Crocodylidae; genus Crocodylus; species Crocodylus siamensis. The sequence continues at coordinate 38,538 of NW_028324671.1, forward strand.
GGAAGGACGTGGGCAGCGGGGATCCGCAGGGCTCGGTCCTCGGGCCCACACTGTTCAACATCTTCATCAGCGATTTGGATGAGGGGGTAAAAAGCACCCTGTTCAAATTTGCTGATGGCACTAAAATGTGGGGGGATGTGGGTACATTGGAAGGATGCAACAGGCTACAATCAGACCTCGACAGGTTACAAGGGTGGGCGGACGAGAATAGGATGGGTTTCAACACAGAAAAGTGCAAGGTGATGCACCTGGGGAGGAACAGCCAGCACCATACCTACAGGTTGGGGAACTCCCCTCTTGTCAGCACGGAGGCGGAAAGGGATCTGGGGGTCATCATTGACTCCAAGATGAACATGGGCCGGCAGTGTGGGGATGCAGTCAGGAAGGCCAACCGCACCTTGGCATGCATCCACAGATGCATCTCGAGCAGGTCCAAGGAGGTGATCCTCCCCCTCTATGCGGCACTGGTCAGGCCGCAGCTGGAGTACTGCATCCAGTTCTGGGTGCCACACTTCAAGAGGGATGTCGACAGCATGGAGAGGGTCCAGAGGAGGGCCACTCGTATGATCAGGGGACAGCAGGGCAGGCCCTATGAGGACAGGCTGCGGGACCTGAACCTGTTCAGCCTCCAAAAGAGAAGGCTGAGGGGGGATCTTGTGGCCTGTTATAAACTAGTCAGGGGGGATCAGCAGGCTTTGGGGAAGTCACTGTTTCCCCGAGCACCGCCAGGAGTGACCAGGAATAACGGTCACAAGCTGGCAGAGGGTAGATTTAGGTTAGATATCAGGAGGCGCTACTTCACGGTCAGGGCGGCTAGGGTCTGGAACCAGCTTCCAAGAGAAGTGATGCAGGCTCCTACCCTGGGGGTGTTTAAGTGGAGGTTAGATGCACATCTTGCTGGGGTCATTTGACCCCAGTATTCTTTCCTGCCATGGCAGGGGGTCAGACTAGATGATCTGCTCAGGTCCCTTCCGACCCTACAAACTATGAAACTATGAAACAGCCAACAGGTGCAGGCCTCCATTGGACCAGGTGAATGAGGTCACAGGGGCTATATAAGTTAAGACTGCCCAGGAGGAGGGGGCAGCAGCCATGCGGGGGACTCAGACTTAGAGAGGAGCTTGACCATCTGAAACTGGCTCTCTCCCCCACAACTCATGAGCTAGGAATGGCCTGCCTCCAGAGGGGATTTCCAACAGCCTCAGGATGCTTGTGAGTAAGCTACTTGAGATCTGGTTAGATATCTAGCTGGCAGTAACTCAGATGCGTGATCAAAAGGCTACCTCAGCCAGACTGTTTTGCTCAATGGGATTTCTATGAGATTGCTTTATCTTGTACCCTACTTTCACCCTACCCCTGTAATCAATAAAGTTCTCCTTTGTGATTGGTGTAGGAGGCTTATTGAGGGGTGGATCTCAATTATGCCTGAGAGGCCTCTTAGGTCTGCGGACTAAGAGAGGCTTTCCTTTTTGACCCCTGACTTGGAGAAGTGCCCCAAGTGCCTGTACTGGGTCGAGTACCCATAGGACTATTAGTTCTGAGGTTGACATGGGTGTTTTGTGTGTTTTGTTGTGGCTGTAAATCTCTGTGAGGTCCATGCTCTTGCAGGTATATCCTGCAGGCAGCTGCACTCTCATGGTGCGGGATGGCCATTGACATCTGGAGTGGTGAGTGAGGCCGTCCCAAGATAGGGTTATGGTCTGGATCTGGCTGGGAAAGTCTCTTGTGTCTGATAGAAATCTCGCTCCCTGAGTGATGGGCCATTGAGAGACAGCTCCAGCGGATCCTGAGAGACCTTCAAGGCAGGTTCCAATCTTCCATGTGGTGGGTCTGCGGGGGACCCTCTTTGTGCCTCTTCATGGCGTGGGAGCAGGGGTGGGTTGTTGGCGGAGGGCAGATGTGAAGGTTTTTTGCAGGTGGTTCATAAGGTGTGAGGCTGTCTGTGCTCAAGGATTGTGTTGGGGTGGGAGCCCCCAAGTCTTGTGTATGTGATGGCTGACACTGTATGTCCATCCCCACTGATGGAGTCAGGGCAGAGGTGAATTGTGTTAGCTTCTACATGGTCTGTAGGTTTGGTTGCTATTTCATTGTTGTTACTAGTTTGTTTCCAGTTCCAGTCTCATTTCAGACCTGCTCCTGGGCCCATGGCTCTGTGCCCTTCACACACAAACATGCGTTAGCACACACCAACACATGTTCAGGCACATAGATACACCACATGCACGCATGCAAACTGTCACACGCACACACCTGCATGCACACAGAGATGCTGCCCATTCCCCAAGACTTCATAAAATTGTGCTATTGATTCCTTCAGTTGTAGCCCTGAGAACAGGGTGCTAGAGGTTCAGGGAGCCTCCATGTGTCACTGGGAGGGCAGAGGTGAGGGCTTGGCCAGCAGAAGGTGCTGGGACTCCTGCGCCAGCTCCTGTGCATGGGGACCCAGCAGGGACAAGGCTTTGTGGCAGCAGGGTGCTTGTGAGGGCCCTGTGCTGTCTGCCATGTTCTCAGCAGGGAACCAGGTGTGAGAGTGCAAGGGCTGTGCTGTGCCTGGGCTCAGTTTGCCTTTCCCATGCTGTGCATCTGGTACAGGGATACTGGGGCGTGTCCTCACTTTTCAGGCTGATGATCTGCAGACAGAGCAGGCTTTGCAAGAGCAGTGCATGGAGTCTCCAGGCTTCTTCACAGCACCTCTGGTTTCCCTGAGATCGCCGTGTACCTTCACCCCTGCAGTGAGAGACATGATGAGAGGCCTGGACACATGGGCCCTCAGTGCCAAGACCCAAACCTAGGGATCCCTGCTGAGCACTGGGAAAGGCCCAAACCTGTAGGAGGTGAAGCCAGATTGCAATGGGTCTGTGCTGGGGGAGCTCTCTTGGGGGTGGGCTGAGTATGCAGGGAGCCTTACTTTGTGGCTTTCCCACACAAAGCTGCAGGGGCAGGGCAGGTGCCAGTTTTGAATGGGACTTGGGCCAAGGATTTGCATGAGCTGCCTCTGAAGGGGGAAGGAAACGTGGTCACCTTGGGAACTGCAGGGTCAAAGCCCTGGGATGGGGCAGGAGAATGGGGATCCAAGGGCTGGACAGGAGCTGAGGTTCCTCCTCGTGGGGGTTTTCTAAACACACAAGCACAGATGAGCCCACAGGCACATGCTCCCTGCCCGTAGTCTTGGACTCATGTGCATCATGTTGGAGAAGTGTTGACAACTCTGGCTGTGATGGAGGTTGGAAGGCAGTTGGCAGGCATTGGGCATATAGGTATTAGGGCTGTGCGAGGCTTCGGGAGCTGATTCAACTCGGAGGAGATTAGGTCCACTTCAGCATCCAGTCTCTGAATCTAAATGTAATCAGAAGACCAATAAAAAGGTCCAAAATTGATTTGGAAAAGATTCAGAGAGCTTTGGCAATTCGTGCAGTCCCCGCTCGCTGCAACAGGGAGCCGGACCCCTTCTCTGTGCTGGTACGTATCAGGCGGGGGATGGAGCAAGGGACCGTGGGGGACCCCACTTGGTCCAATACTCTGCCTGTTCCCCCAGCCACCCTAAGTGCTCCCCAACCCCGACTCACTCTCCCAGCCCCACCCCTGCCATGGCTGCTCCACCTGCCCCAGCTCCCGGTTTTTAAAAAAACAGAAAAAAGAAGCCCCCTTTCACCAGCTTCGGCCATGGCATTGGTGTTTCTATTGTATATCCCACTGCCTTTAAATGACTGACTTCTTCCCCTGCCACTGCTCTGGTCCTTGTTCTGCTAGGGCTGGAACAAGGCCTGGCCTCAGGCTGAAGAAGCTAGAGCAGCTGTGTGGTGGGGAACCACTCCATTTCTTGGCTTCTCCATTGACTTTGGTGATCTTGCCCATGCCCGGAGAGAGAAAGTTGCAGAAGTGCAGGGGCCTGATCCCCTGAGCTATAGGGGTGAAACCCCACTGGAACAGGACAGCAGGCACCTGCTGAGCACCAGACCCACACACTGGGAGCTGAGATGAGATGCCAAGGACGATGTGATCAGGTCCCATAGCAGCGCCCTGGCTACAAACGTGGACTGATTGTCTCTGCCTTCACCCCATCACCTGCTTTGAAGCTGCTCTGTGTAGGTAAGAAAGGCATCAGCCTCAAGACAAGAGACCTGGTGGTGGGTAATGCATTGCAGCCTGCAGTGAAGTATCCTGAGAGCTAATTGCTTTCCTGGTTCACCGCATGCCTCTTCCCTTGCCTCTGTTCCTTCTGCTTCCAGGTGCTGGACCCTCCCTGCTTGCTCACCCACTGGACACCACGTAACCAGCTTGCTCCTTGGTGCCCACGTCTTGGGCAGTTTGGGATTCAGGGCACTATGAAACACTCCCCAGCCTGTTGCTGCTTGAGGGGAGCTCTCACTGGATGGCTCAGGGCAAGGGGAGCTTGCACTGGGCATCTGTGTCATGAGGTCCAGGCCTTTGTGTACCTTCTCTGTAGGTCAGGCCCTGGCTGCAGGGATTTGAGGGGCTGGATCATGGGGAGGCATCTGGGGCTGAAGATGCACATATCCTATAGATCTGAATGCTCAGCCCAGCCTCTTGTGCACTTTTGGTGCATATCCGATAGTATTTGAGTTCCCATTGATTTCCCTGACGCACTGCATCCCCTTCACAGGGGCTGCCGGGCCCAACTCATCCAGGTGTCCCTGAAGGTGAACCCAGAGGATTTGCAGGAGAGGGGCACAGAGTCTCCAGGCTTCTTCATGACCCCCACACACTCCAGCAGCTGGATCTGGGAGAAGACCGCTGCAATGAAAGAAACGATGAAATCCTGCTGGCAGCCTGTGAGACTGAGACGCACGGGGCCGTGGGTTCTCAAGCCGGGCGCTGCCACAGCAGGTGGGGACCCTCAGACTTTTAGCAACACAGGTTAGGATCTATTTGCATTTTTTGCTCCATATAAGCAGGGTGCACACTCATCTGTGAAGTGGCTTGTGCTTCCCTGGGTCCAGTTGTTTAGCCAGAGACTGACACTCTCTGTTAGTGGTGCAGATGCTCCCTGGAGATGTGGGCTCCAGCCCCTCCTCCTGCCCCTGCCCCTGCCCCTTTACCCAAATATAAAGGTCTCCAGTCAGGGAGATTCCCACCCCCTAGTCCCCCTGACCAGGTTTGGATGTTAAGACAAGAGGAATGGTTTCTCCTGGTATGATGTGTGGATCTGAGACTAGCTTCGTCTAGTGATGCTGCTCACTACAGCCTGTTGCCTACCCCTTCAGTCCTGGTCTGTTGCTGGCAGGGGGTGGCTGAGCTGCTGCTTCTCTTGCCCACCCACCCTGGGCTCCCAGGGGACTGAGGCTGGATCACAGCCAGGGGCTTTCCAGGGAGTTTGGCTCTGGGCTCTAGGGGTCTGGGGTCAAGCCTTGCAGGAGCAGCTGGAGCCTTGTGGTTCAAGGATGATGGTGTCCTTGCTCCTCTGCTGCTTGAGTCCAGATCCCCTCTGAGCCCTGGCCTTGGCCCTTAGATCATTAAAGCTGCATCATAGCTGTTTATCTGCTCCTTCACATTTGGGAAATTTATTGACATGATGTTTTTATTGTCAGCTCTTACACATCTTGTCTCAATCCCATTGGCCTTTTCCTTGGATCTACTTCTATCCCGCAGCAGGCTTGGAGTGTGGCTGAGGGTGTGATGGTCCAAGTAATGTATGTATAGCAGATATCTGGTGATAGTTTATACTGGATCAAGTGTATATTTCAGAGAGTTTGTGGACTAGCTCACAGTCCCCTAGGTCCTCCATAATGTCTGGGGAGGCATTAAGTGAAGCCAGAGCTAAGTTACAAGAAAAGCAAGGATTTGTGAGTAGTGCTGTCTGCTGCAGGTGGTTTGTGGAGTCTCTTTGAGCAGAAGTCAGGGGTTGCGATTTGTTGCCGGTGTTAGAAATGGAATATTGTTAGAAATGCGCAGCTTGCATCTTGCACCTGATAAGAAAGAAATACTGCCAAAGACTCCTTTCTCCCCCAGTCCCGCCTCAGTCTTTCTCAAGCTGATTACACTCTCTCCCCCCTCACCCGCCTCAGTCTTTCTCATGCTGATTGCAGGAGCTAAAATTCAATTATCTATGGCCTTGAAGTGTGAACTTTTGGTGAACTGTTGTAGTTTTTGAGCATGCTTAATAAGCTGATGCATATTTACCTCTCCGCCCTGCATACTTAAGTAGCTAATTATACTATACATGTGATGTATGTAATGATGGAACTACATGTATGCTTGTATGAAACGGAAGTAGCTGTAAGAGTTCCGGTGTCTGCACACGTGCTCAGGAGAGAGAAGATAAATTCCGCTTGCAAACACAATTAGTTGGTCAGAAGCTGATTTGGGCATCAATGCCCCACTCTGACCTTGTTTGCAAACAAATACATCCTTTTGTACCGGCTGATGTTTGTGTGTCTGTGATTTTTGCGGGCCTCCAGAGAAACGAACCACTTTTGTGCAACACCGGGAAGGTCCAGGGCAAGTAGGAGGCAAGGATTTGGTGGTGGTGTTGTTGTTGTTGTTGTTGTAAGATGTTGTATTGCAACCAAAAGCACACTTGGGAAACAATTTAGACACAGTTTCTAGCACAAAGGGCCCTTTTTCTGGTCTGAGCATGTTTCTCTCCCTCCACATCCTTTTTGAATTGTGGAGCCCAAAACTGGACGCAGTACTCCAGCTGCGGCCTCACCAAGGCCGAGTACAAGGGGAGAATGACGTCCCGGGATTTGCTCGAGAAGCATCTATGGATGCACGCCAGCATTTTGGTCGCTTTACTAGCCGCAGCATTGAATTGCAGGCTCATGTTCATCTTGTGGTCAATGATGACCCCCAAGTCTTTTTCTTCTCTAGTGCTATCCAAAGTAGCACTGCCGAGCCTATAAGGAAGCTGCAGGTTTTTCCTCCCAAGGTGGAGAATCTTGCATTTTTTGGTGTTAAACACCATCAGGTTCTCATCTGCCCATTTGCTGAGCTTGTCCAGGTCAGCCTGGATCACCCGCCTATCTTCTGGCGTGGATGCTTTGCCCCAAAGTTTGGTGTCATCGACGAACTTGGCCAGTCCACTCCTGACTCCAATGTCCACATCGTTAATGAAGATGTTGAACAGTATGGGTCCCAGGACACAGCCTTGAGGGACCCCACTGGTCAAAGGGCACCATGATGAGTGACTGTCATCAATCACAACCCTCTGGGTCCGACCACGAAGCCAATTTCCCAGCCAGCGGATCGTGGTGGAGCCAAGGCCACAACTGGGCAGTTTGGCCAAGAGGTGATCATGGGATACCAGATCAAAAGCTTTTTTGAAGTCAAGATATATGACATCAATCTCTTCTCCCTTGTCCAGGTGATAGGTCACCTGGTCATAGAAGGAAATGAGATTGGTCAAACAAGACCTACCCGCAACAAACCTGTGCTGGCTATCCCTTAGAATGTTAGCCTGGGCCAGTCCCTCAAGGATGGCCTCCTTAATAAACTTTTCTAAGATCTACCCCAGGATAGAAGTCAGGCTAATGGGCCTGTAGTTAGCCGGATCCACTCTCCTCCCTTTCTTGAAGATCGGCACCACATTGGCCTTCTTCCAGTCTTCCGGTACTACGCCAGAGTGCCAGGAGTTTTCAAAGATCCATGCCAGGGGCTGGGCTATGACGCTTGCCAGCTCCTTGAGTACCCTGGGGTGCAGATTGTCAGGGCCGGCTGACTTGAAGTTATCCAGCTTCTCAAGGTGTTCCTTCCCAAGGTCAGCATTGATGGAGGGTAGGGGATCCCCCTCACCCCAATTTCCCTGTCCCATAGCAGGCATGGGCATCCCGTGTGACTGATGAAAGACTGACGCAAAGTACCTATTTAATAGGTTAGCTTTTTCCTGGGCGTCAGTTGTCAGTTGCCCCATCTGGTTTAGCAGGGGTCCAGCATAGCCCTTGCTTTTCCTCCGGCTCCCCACGTATCTGAAAAAGGACTTTTTGTTGTCCTTGATGCTTGAAGCTAGTTGGAGTTCTGTTGCAGCCTTGGCTTTCCTGGTTTGCTCCCTGCAGGACCGGACCAGTGCGGAGTAATCCTGCTTGGAGGTGAATCCCATCGTCCATCCTTTGTAGGCTTTCCTTTTTAGCCGCAGAATGTCCGCTAGGTCTCTGGAAAGCCAGGGGGGCTGCTGTGCCTTCTTGCTGCCTTTCCTCCATGTTGGAATAGATTTGGCTTGTGCACTGAGGATCGCTTCCTTGAGAAGCAACCACTCTTCTTGAACTCCCATCTCCCTGGGGTCATGGTCCCTGAGGGCCTGACCAACTAGCCTCTTGAGCTTGTCAAAGTCGGCTTTTCTGAAGTCAAGGACTTCTGTGTTGCTGACTGACTTGCCAGCTTTACGGTGGATGGTGAAGGTGATCAGCTCATGGTCACTGTCACCCAACTTCCCATCAATCACTAGGTCGCCAATTAGGTCGTCCCCCGTAGCCAATACCAGGTCAAGCAGCGCTTTGCCTCTCGTTGGCCCATAGACTTCTTGAGTCAGGTAGAGGTCATCCACGCATGAGAGAAAGCTTTGCGCCCACTCAGATTTAGCTGAGTGATCTTCCCAGGAGATGTCCGGGTAATTGAAGTCCCCCATGACAACCAAGGTCCTGGAGCAAGCGGCCTCCTCCCCAGTGGAGAGAGGTGGAGGCCATCTCTTCCCAGCAGCTCGCTGCTCTCTCTAGCACAGGTGGTGGGTGTTGCTACCCCTTGTTCTTGGTGCTGGGTGGGAGAATGGATGACAGCTACAAGGAATGGGAGAGGAGATTTCTTTCCACTTTCCAGTTGGTCGCTGCAATGTGTTGAGTCTGGTTCCTGACTAGTCTCTGGTGCAATATCTGTGGTGGGCACAGGCAGGTGTTGGGGATGTGGTGGGTCACTTGCGCTCTTCTCAGTGGAGCTGTAGTGTCGAGGGAGGAGCTCTGGGGGAAGCTGTACCCCAAAGCAGCTGCCTTTGTGTGTCTGGGCTGGTGGCTTTTGCAGCAGCCCTGAGCTCAGTGCACAGTGGGTGTGTAGGAGCTGTCCCGGGCGCTGTTCATGGTATGGAGGAAGTTACCATCAGCGTGCAGTGCTCTGCCTTCTGTGTGTGCAAGCTTGTGGGTGCTGTCTCTGGGAGACTCCCCCCTCCCAGCTCTTCCCCACATGGGTTGGACAAATGGGAGCTGTCCTCATGGAAGTCACCCAGGAGGGGGCTCTGGGCAGTGCAGGTGGGGCAAGCAGGGCTCTGGGGGTTGGGGCCTGGACTGGGCTCAGCTCCTGCACTTGGTTGCTGCTGAGCAGGGAGTCAGTGCAGGGCAGGAGGCTGGGATGGGCCCAAGGGAGCAGTGCTCAGCCTGCTTCCCCTTTTGGGTGTACACCCTTCCCTGCTCTGTGCCACTATCTCTCTCCTGGCACAGTAATAATGGGGTGGTGTCTGCAGGTGTCAGGGAGCAGCCCTGGGCTGCACTCAATGAGCTGGATTTCAGAAAAGACTCATGTAGAAAGGGACAGAGAGAAAGGGGATCATGACCTATTGTGCCAATCCATGGCTCCGGCCCCAGGAGCCATAGGTGGGGGCAAAACCCAGGAGCAGAAGAAGCCCAAGTATTTGTGCCCCTATTTCCTGGGATGGGGGAGACTCCCCAGCAGGCAGGAGGGAGCAAGGCTGGTGCTGCATGGAGACTGAGGCTGCAGGACGAAGGAGGATCTCCTCTCCTTGTGTGAGGTGGAATCTGCATGAGATCTAACTCTGGTACCTCCTCATCCTCTGAGTCTCCCAGTGTCTCCACTAGCACTGGAGAGAGTTTTATTTCCTGTTGCAGCCCTTGGGAGCCGTCCATACACAATGCGTTTCTCCGGGGACAAGGGGAGGCCTTGGTCAGGATCTGCCCTTGGGAAAGCCCGGTCCAGTTCCCATGTCCAGCTGTGTCCAGCCAGTGTTGGAGACAAAGTTGGGTCTAAGTCAACGGCATTGTTACTTAGCCTCACCTGTTTGGCTTCCTGGCTGAAGTGGTGATGTGTTGAGCCTGAGATGAGCTCTTATTTGAGAGCATGCCCAGTTAAGATCAGATGTTGGAAGAGAGTGCCTAGCACAAAGGTGTCCTATGTACAGAGTCCTGACATGCTGGGTGCACTGCTCCATAAAGACTTTTGTTGATTGACGCTCACCACCATCTCCTAGCATAGGAGACACTTACCTAGTGGAACTGCCAGAAGGATGAGCAAAGCCAGTGCTGGTGTCATGGTCATTGTGGCTGATGCCTGGTGTCCCCAGCAGACAGGAGGTGGCAGCTCTGGGGGGACACTGAGGTGCACAGAGCCCGGGCTGGTGTTTAAGGAAGAACTTTGCATGCGTTAAGCAGGAAATTGGGCAACAACATTTTCATGTGCTTCTTTTATAAGAGCCTTTCACAGATCTCACACAAAGTAGATTTGGCTGTTGCCTCCCGGGGTTTTGAGAGCCAAGGGGAAACCTGGAAATGGGGAGTCGGCTTTGTTACTGTGCCAGACAAATGGTACAGTAATCTAGGATGTGGGGTAACAGATAAAGATCTGGAGGAGTTGTAGATTGTGTCTCTGGCTGGATTTTATCAAGGCAAAACCTCCCATGGTCTGGGACTTACCTTTTTTCCCAGGGAAATGGCAGGACTCCGGGATAGAGAAACATCTCCTAGGGAAAAATCCAGTTTCTCAGTGAAGGACGGGTCCATGCTACTTCAATGTGCAATGAGTCCAATGAGCCCCAGCAGCTTAGGGGTGCTTTACTTTATTCAGGGGGTCCCTGACCTTTGGTACAAGTGACAACTTGTTTCACATCATCTGAGGGAGTGATACCACCTAAATACAAATATCTAATGAAACTGGATGCTTTTTATTTCAGGTGGAAGGAATCCCAGGGTGTGAGGGTTAAATGCTGTGAATTTGCTTTGTGTCTGGAGATATAGCCCATGGGTCATGTCAGAGCAGGAGGCAGTGAGTTATCAGGGAGGGGGGTCATGCAGTACCATCAAGTAGCCATGTCCCTCCCTGGCCCCAGGACTAGGCCCCAGGACCCGCTTAGATCAGACTGGACATGATCTCTGAGGAGCGGTGGCCATCTCATCACCCCTTTTTGTTAGAAGCCAGGGCTGTGCAAGGATATCTGTTGTTGGAGGTGGGGGGTGCTCCAGCCCCTGGAGAGCTGATGGAGCAGATAAGGTGCTAAACTGGGCGCCAGGAAGCAAAAGCGCAGTCTATAGCTGTGTCCCAGCCTGCCAGTCTGACCTCAGGCTGGTCATAGGTTTCCTAGATTTCTAGGCTTGGAAGGGACCTGGTCGATCATTCGGTCCGACCCCCTGCTCCAGGCAAGAAAGAGCACTGGGGTTAAGTAACCCCAGGCACATGCCTGTATTGTCTCTTCTTGAACACCTCCAAGGCAGGGGAAAGCACCACCTCCCTTGGAAGCCCATCCCATATTTTGGCAACCCGTACCATAAAGAATTTCTTCCTTATGTCCAATCTAAATCTATTCACCTTCAGTTTGTGGCCATTATTTCTGGTAACCCCAAGGGGTGCCCTGGTAAACAGTGTCCTTTATTCCTTGCTGAGCCCCAACAATGAGTTTGTAGAGAGCCGTAAGATCGCCTCTTTCCTTGCGCAGGCTGAAGAGTCTGTCTTCATCGGGTCTTAGTTGCAGACCCTCAACCATACGAGTAGCCCTCCTCTGTACCCTCTCAAAGGCATCCACATCCCTCTTGAAATCTGGCACCCAATACTGGATGCAGTACTTCATCTGTGGCCTCACCAGTGCTGCATAGAGGGGATCCCCAGACCTGCTTGTGATACACCTGCTGATGCAAAACGAGTTCGGCTAGCCTTGCTTATCACCTCGTCACACCGGCGCCTTATGTTCGTTTTTGCATCAACCAGGACTCTGAGATCTCTTTCTGCTGCTGTGTTGCTCAGAGTGGGAGCCCCAGTCTATAGGTGTGTTGGAGAGTCTTTCTCCCCAGATGCAGCACCGTGCATTTATCCTGTTAAATTGCATCCTATTCTGATCCGCCCACTTCCCCAGTTCATGCTATAATCAGGAAATGTGTAGCCTGAGGCTTTACAGCTCAGCTTCACCAGCTCTCCAGGCTTCTTTACCTCTGCTCTGGACTGTGTCAGCTGGATCTGGGAACTGCCTCCTGCAGAGCAAGGGGAATGGAAGAAATTAAGTCAGGTTCATCACTACCTTTTAAAAACCCTTTCCTAGTTGTGTCTAGGTCTGCCCTTTGTTTCCCCACATAGAAATATTTCAACTACTCGTATCTATTAACTGTTTTATTCCCACTGCCACCCTGTCCATGTGGATGGACTGATATCCTTATTCCCCTTCAAAAAAATCAAGCCTCACAGTCTCAGTCCCAGATTCTCATTTTTGCTAAGGTCTATGAAATCACAGCCCTCCCAGACCCTGGCAGTGGCATTGCTGAGCCTCCAGGGTGGGAATGAAAGTCCAGTATTCCTGCATCCCTGTTTGGAGCCTCCACCCTTCTTCCCTCCTCTGCCCCAGGTCCTGCCTAACCAGGGGCCTGCCTCTTCTGCACTCACCTGAGCAAGCTGCCAGGCAGAAGAGCACACTGAAGCCTTCCATGCTACTTCCCATCAATGCCCGTGGGGGCTGCCAGACACAGGAGTGTCTGTGCTGCTGGCAGCTTTCCCATGAGGGTCAGCCTCTCCTTTATTAGGGAGTTACGCTGCCTCATTTGCATGTGGTCACTACTAAAGCATTTAAATGATGCTCCTCAGTACTGACATTACCCCATAAATGTCTCAAGCCCCATGGGGTGCAGACAGGAGGCTGTAGCAGTGGGTGGTTCAAGAGAGCACAGGAGCCAGGTGACTTCAGTGGGAGAGGGGTGTGAGTCAGGCTGGCCAAATATTGTGTGCAGGTGTCTAGTAGTAGGGCATGAGAAGGTAGAAGCTCAGGGCTATGGATGCCGATGTGAGGGGGTAAAATCTAGCACTCGGGACATGAAAATACTTCTCACAGGCAAGCTGTGCAGGGGACACTGGAGTTCTCTTCACCTGTTGCAACCTCCTTGGCTGGTTACTGATGCTCAGACCTAGATGCTAATTGCTGTGGCCTCTTCCCCTTGTTTCCTGGTAGAGCAGAAGCAATGGAGTGATTTCTGGCATGCAGATCTTCAAGGGTGTTGTGAAACAAAAGGGCTGTTGGTGGGGAATGGATGCCTGTGGTGGGCCTGTAGGGGGCGCTCCCCCATTGAGCGGCCCACCTCCCTGCGCCCGACCACCTTCCAGGCTCTGAGTGCCTCCTTAGGGGCAACTTATGTCTGGCTGACCCCCTTCCCGAAGCACACTTGCTAGCCCGGAGGTAACGTAGCTGCCACCACTCCAAAAATGGACTCACTCTCGGCCCTGTGTCCTTGGGGAAACACAGGCCTAAATTCCTATGGGTACTCAACCCAGTACAGGCACTTGGGGCACTTCCCCAAGTCTGGGGGCAAAATGTATAGTCTCCCCTTAGTCCGCAGACCTAAAGGGTCTCTTAGGCATAATTTAGACCCACCCATCAATAAGTCTCCCACACCAGTCACAAAGGAAGACTTTATTGGTTACAGGGGTAGCGTGAAAACAGGGTACAAGATTGAGCAATGTCTTAGAATTCCTAAAGAGCAAACCATGTGGCTGAGGTAGCCTTTTGATCACACATCTGAGTTACTGCCAGCTAGATATCTAATCTGATCTCGAGTAGCTTACTCACAAGCGTCTTCCAGAGGCTGGTGAAGTTTCCCCTCTGGAGGCAGGCAGTTTCTTGCTCATGAGTTTGGGGGAGAAAGAGCCAGTTTCAGATGGTCATGCTCCTCTGTGTCCCCGGCATGGCTGCTGCCCCACCTCCTGGGCAGTTCAAACTTATATAGTCCCTGTGACCTCATTCACCTGGTCCAGTGGAGGTCAGCTCCAGTTAGCTGGCCACGAACCAATTTGAAATACATCACCAGTTACCAGGCAGACTCCAGCCCACCAGGTAGAAACCCCTCACCCAGGTAACTGATGCCAGCCCCATAGGCAGAGGGACAAGGTTTCCCCCCTCCCTCAGGAATGCAGCCAGCTCAAGTAACCTAAAGAGAAAGGATGAGGTGTGACTCCTCTGTGATGGCCCATCTCAATCTCATTGTCACAGGGCAGAGAATTTGTGGAGAACCCAAAGTGGCTTTCTGCCAGAGGCACACTGGAGAGGAGGGACAGAATCCAGCTAGATCTAGACATTTTACTGAGGTGAGCGGATGAGAAAAGGATGGAAATCAACACAGACAAGTTCAGGGTGTTGCATCTAGGGAAAACTAGGAGTAATGGTTACAGTCTAGATACCTTAGTTGTGAAGTAGTTTTTCCTAATGTTGAACCTGAAATGAGCCTGAAATGATCTTCCAGGAGTTTGTGACCTTTACTCTTAGCTTTCCCCAAGGGTGCCCTGGTGAACAGCTGTTCACTGAGCTCTTGATGTATGCTTCTGATGTAGCGGTAAGCTGCTACCAAGTCCCAGCTCAGCCTTCTCTTTTTCAGGCTGAGGAGTCCCAGGTCCCTCAGCCTTTCCTCATATGGCTTGCCATGCAAGTCTCTGATCATATGGGTAGCCCTTCTCTGGACTCTCTCAAGCTTTACCACAACTTTGTTAAGGTGCAGAGCCCAGAACTGGACACAGTACTCCAGCTGTGGTCTCACCAATGCTGAGAAGAGCCAAGCAGAACAAGAGAATCACTTATTTGCAATGGTTTTATTGGAGAAGCATCAATTGGTGCATGCCAGGGTAGTGTTGGCCCTTCTGGATACAGCATCCCATTGCCAGCTCATGTTTCTATCGTGGTCAATTATAACCTCCAGCTCTGTGGTGACACGTGATGTGGGATCTTCAATCCTGGTGTCTGATGAGAGACAGCAGTTGCACAAGCTGTGGCAAGCCGGTAGGGGGAGCTACTGCATGGAGCCTCCCTCCTCATTACACCCGTCCACCTTCCACACTCCACGTGTCTCTCCAGGGCGCCTAAGCCCTGGCAGACCTGCTTTTGAGGCCCACCACAGAGTCCGAGGGTAACGTGTGCTGCCACCGCCCTGAGAAGGGACTCTCTTGGCCCTATGTCCTCAGGGAAACACAGGCCTAATAGTCCTATGGGTACTCAACCCAGGACAGGTACTTGGGGCACTTCCCCAAGTCGGGGGGTCAAAAAGGGAAGTCTCTCTTAGTCCGCAGACCTAAGGGGCCTCTTTAGGCATAATTTAGACCCACCCTTCAATAAGTCTCCTACACTGGTCACAAAGGAGAACTTTATTGATTCAAGGGGTAGGGTGAAAATAGGGTACAAGATAGAGCAATATCATAGAAATCCCATAGAGCAAAACAGTCTGGCTGAGGTAGCCTTTTGATCACGCATCTGAGTTACTGCCAGCTAGATATCTAACCAGATCTCAAGTAGCTTACTCACAAGCAGTATCCTGAGGCTATTGGAGATCCCCTCTGGAGGCAGGCTGTTCCTCGCTCATGAGCTATGGGGGAGAGAACCAGTTTGAGATGGTAAAGCTCCTCTCTAAGTCTGGGCCCCCGGCATGGCTGATGCCCCTCCTCCTGAGCAGTCTTAACTTACATAGTCCCTGTGACCTCGTTCACCTGGCCCAATGGAGGCCAGCACCTGTTGGCCAACCAATATGAAACACATCACTAGTTGCCGGGCAGAATCTAGCCCACCAGGTAGACGCCTCTCCCCCAGATAGGTAATACCAGTCACGTAAGCAGAGGGAGCAGGTTCCCCCCTCCCTCAGGAATGCAGCCAGCTCAGGTTACCTAAAGAGATAGGGTAAAGGTGTGTCTCCTCTGCTGGGCCCATCCTGATCACATTGTTGTCCCCATTCCCCTGTCTCTCCTCCTGCCTCTGTGCAGGCCTGTGCTGTGCAGGGCAGCTGCCCAATCCTGGCATTTTAGAAGGGAGGATCTGAGCTGGGATTTTGTGTTGCCATGAATAGGGTTTGAGTCACTGCGTGTCTTTGACACAGTAATATAGGGCCGTGTCTTCAGGTTTCAGGCCGCTCATCTGCAGGTACAGCATGTTCTGGGAGTTGTCTCTGGAGATGGTAAATCGCCCCTGAACAGCCGGGGAGTACCACTGGCTGGATCCATCACTGTTAATTGCAGCCACCCAGTCCAGCCCCTTCCCAGGAGCCTGGCAGACCCAGTGCATGTAGATACTGAAGGCAAACCCAGATGCCTTGCAGGAGAGGTGCACAGAATCTCCAGGTTTCCTCACGTCTCCTCCAGACTCCACCAGCTGCACCTGGGACCAGGCACCTGAAAAGCAAGGTAGGATCCAAGAGTAACTACTGTCAGGGCAGGATCAGTGCAGCGCTCCCCTCCTCTACCTGTGGGAAGGTGAAATACCTTGCAGAGCTGCAGCCAGGACAAGCAGGTGGATCCCAAGTCCCATCTTCCCTGGTGCTGGGGGAAGCTCTTGTGTGTTGGTGGTCAGTGCCTGGACCTGAGGGGTGTTGGTTGTGTGTGCAGGTGCTGCCTGGGCAGGAGGACAGAGTGATTTATACCGGGCAGCCTGTTTCTGATTTGCATGTCCCCTGCCTTATACCACCCTGCTGCTTTCCCCAGGGAAGGGGATCAGTTGTGCTGTACACAGAGAGTGGCTGGACCCTCCCATCCCCTGTGTCTGGTACCTTCCACACCAGGCTCTGGGGCCTTATTTCCTTGCACTTTGCTGAAGGGACCTGTCTCCTCTAAGCAACAGCATTGTGGAGCCCCTGGCAGGGATTTGTATGTGCTTTCCCTTTTGGGGATAAGAACTGAGAGCATTTGAGTCCTGCCAGCACTGCTCAGAGTCTGTGTGCAGGAGACTCATCCCCCTGAGGCAGGGGAGGGAGCTCAGCAGGAGGTGGAGATGGCTCAGGCTGCAAAAGGTTTTCAGGCACCAAGAATAGATCAGGTTCTGGGGTTCCTTCTTGTGTGTGATCCCGTGTGCCCGTCTGCCTCCCTGCATGTGGATGTGAACTTGTCTGATGTCTGGGATAGAAGAAGGCCTGGGGCAAAACTTCCATGGCAGTTGCTCCAAGGGAGGCTGGAGGGGAACTGTACCTATTATAAAGCAGTCTGCAGAGGCTGAAGCACACAGGCCTGTTGCTTTCATCATCTCCTTTCTCCCTTCGTCTCCCATGCCTGTTGGGGATGAGCGGAGTTTGCTTCCCAGGGGGATGCAGGGATCTAATAGACCTGACTTGTCTGACCCAGCAGGCTGAGCAGGACATTGGCAGCTGCTGCCTCTGACTCTTGCACAGGCAGGTGGGTCCTGCAGGGCTGGTTTCTGTGCAGGCTCCCATGGATTTTCATTCACTGTGTGCATTTCTGGCACGGTAATACTGGGCTGTGTCTCCATCCTGGACCCTAGTCAGGCACTAGTGCACTTGACTGCTGGACGTGTCTCTGCTGATGCTGAGGGGGCTTTAGAGAGCACTGTTAGAGACGGTGCCTCCACCAGCCCAGATAGCTCAGTCTCACCTGGCGCCTGGTGAACCCAGCGCACATCCCAGCTGGTGAGAGGGAATCCAGACATGGTGCAGGGAAATTCTTCCTAATAGCTAGCCTAAAATTCCCTTGCTGCTATTTGAGACCATTACTGTCATCTGCCACTACTGAGAACAGTCAAGCTCCATCTTCTTTCGAATTCCGTTCAGGTACTTGAAGGCTGCTATTAAATCCCATCTGTCTTCTCTTCTCCAAAGTAAATAGCCCAGTTCCCGTAGCTTCTCCTTATAACTCATGTGCCCCAGCCTCCAAACCATTTTTGTTGTCCTGCCCTGCACTCTCTCCAATTGTCCACATGCTTTCTTTGGTGTGCGGCCAAAAACTGAAGACAGTACTCCACATGTGGCCTCACCAGTGCTGACTACAAGGAAAGACTCACTTCCCTGGACCTACTGGCAACACTCCTAGCAACGCAGCCCAGGATGCTGTTAGCTGTCCTGGCAACAAGGGCACAGTCCAGGCTCATCTTCAGCTTATTGTCCACTGTAACCTCCAGGTCCTTTTTGGCAGAGCTGCTGTCCAGGCAGTGAGGCCCTCAGCCTGTATTAGTATTTTTGAGTTTTCTGTCCTAAGTGCAGGACTTTGATTTGTCCTTGTTCAACCTCATGAGATACATTTTGGCCCAATCCTCCAATTTGTTCAGGTCACTCTGAATCCTTGCTCTACTCTCCGGTGTATCCACTACTCCCCACAGCTCGGTGTCCTCTGCAAACTTGCTGAGGGTACACTCTATGCCCTCTTCCAGGTTGTTGATGAAAACATTGAACAAAACCAGCCCCAGGATCAACCCCTGGGCCACTCCACTTGATACCAGCTGTCTACTAGGCAGCAAGTCATTGATTACTACTGAGCCCGATGCTCCAGCCAGTTTTCTATCTGCCTTGCTGTCCTTTCTTCAGCCCATACTTCCTTAGCTTGCTTGTGACATGGTTGTGGGACAGCATACCAAAAGCCTTGCTAATATCAAGGTACATCACATCCACCCATCTTCTCACATCCACAGAGCCAGTCACCTCATCATAGAAGGCAATCAGGTTGGTCATGACTTGTCCCTGATGAGTCCATGCTGGCTGCTTCTACTCACCTTTTAATCCTCCAGGTACTTAGAAATGAATTCCTTGAGGGTCTGCTCCATGATCTTTCAAGGGACTGAAATGTGGCTCACTGGTCTGTACTTCCCTGGATCCTCCTTTTTTCTTTTCTTAAATATGGGCACTATGTTTTCAAATCATCTGGGGCCTCCCCTGTAGCCATGAGATTTCAAAGATGATGGCCAATGGTTCTGCAGTCACTTGGCCAAAAAATCCATCAGCCTATCCAGTGAGGAACGCAAAATCTGACACAGTCCTGTCCTGTCCTGCCAGCACCTGTGAAATTGTGGTATTTTTGGGGCAGATCTAGAGAGAAGTCAGCGGGGGTCAAGGGTTTTCAAGAGTGGCCTGGTGGGATTCCCAAAGAGTCGGAGTCATTGGCTTCATTGGGAAAAGAAATGTGGCATGGGGAGGTGCAGGTTTTGGGAGGTTTTTAGGCCTTGGACTCTCTCTGGAATGACTGGGCATTTGGCACCTAAATATTTTTGAACATCTCTCCCCTGGTGCTGTACTTAGAGGCACAGAGTATGTAGCAATCCCTGCTCCCCTGTCAGCTCTGGTTAGATTTGTATAAAGCAGACTATAGGAAAGCCAGGTTATATCAGAAAGACCATGGCCATTTTATCTTTCCATCCCTGTGACTTCCTCCAAAGGATCAAAGTTGGGAGCAGGCTCTGGCAGATGAGGGCCCTTTGTTGCCAGTGCTGAGCCGGGATAAGCCCTGGGCTATGCAACCTGCTAGATGGTGGGAGGAGGTGAGCCCAAACCTCCACCTGACAACTACGCTCTTAGGGCTGCGTGAAATTTCACCACCAGTTTTGTTTCAACTCTGTTTCTTTCTGTTTCGAGGTCAAAACAGCAAAATTAAACTGAAATGGATATGGTTGAAACAGGCTTGAAACAAAATGAGGCAGGTCAAAATGGTGTTTTGCTACATCAGCAGCATACGTGTAGGTCTCTGTGAACAACTGTTAAACAGGGCACCCTTGGAAAAACTAAGAGTAATGGTCATTAGGCCTGTGGGAGTCAGCAGTGATCTGGTCCAGCTTTGGATCCAGTGCTTTGGATGGCAGTGATCTGATCTGGAGCTCTGGACCGGGATTCTGCTTCGATCCGGCCAAAGCAGATCCGAAGCTTCGGAGCCGCCTCAGAGAGATGAACATAAAGGGGACTCAATGAAACATCTATAACTTTGTTGTTTTTGTCTGATTTGGATGAAACTTGCAGGGATGGTAGCCACTGGTGAGAGCATGAAGCCTTTCAAGTTTCAAGATGATCAGTGCAGGAGTTTGGGAAGAACTGCACCTCAAGCTGCAGACAAGCAAAACTCGTGACATGGGGGGTACTGTGGGTGTTAAGGCACAGCGGGGTGAAAGCTGCAGGGATGGTGGCCCCTGCTGCAGCCCTGAAGCCTGCCAGCTGTGGAGGAGATCAGTGCAGGGCATCTGGGTTCTGGGGCCTGCACCTCTCGATGCTGACAGAGAAAACTTGTGATATGGGTGCTTTTGCAACTGAGTGCATCTGTCTTGAGGCAGTTGATTGTCTGTTTTGATTCTTTCCTCTCCTTAGTCTGGTTTTGTAGGTGTTAACTGATGGCAATTAACTGTAGCTAGCAGCTGGTCCCTGTGTGAATCATGATTGATTGGTAACTGGTAATACAGTAGCTTAGCAGCCAGGCCTGCAGGAGTGTCTCCCCCTCGCCAGCACAGACACAGTCAGTTGCACAAACACCCATGACAAGAGTTTTGCCTGTCAGCAGCTAAGGGTGCAGGGCTCCAGAACCCCCCTGCACCAAGCTCCTCGACAGCTGACAGGTTTTATGTCTGCAGCTGGGGCAACTTTCATCCTGCTGCACCTTAGCACACACAGTGTCACCCATGTCACGAGTTTTGCTTGTCCGCAGCTTGAGGTGCAGTCCCCCCCAACCCCCCGCACCTATCTTCTTGGACTTGGCAGACTTTGTGGCCTCATCTGAAGCCACCACCCCTGCAGTTTTCAGCCCCCAGTGGTGTAAGATATAGATGTGACTTGAGTTTTGCTTTCAAGAATTTGGTGTAAAGTTTCTAACAAACGCTTACACAGCTCGTACGTGCTGGGAGACAGGTGGGCACACGGGATGGCCCACAGCATCCACCATACCTCAAGGAGCCATTGGATGCTGTCCAGTGGCAGCCAGAGCTCCTGAAGGACAGGAGGTGAGGAAGCCCTGAGCATGGGGTGCATGTGTATGTGCACACAGGTATTTACATGCATGCATGAGTGTGCACATGCCTCATAATCCTTGTCTACTCTTCCCCATGCAGGGTTCATAAGGGCATCTGGTGCAGTGGGTGGGAGATCCCACAGTCTGGGACAGCCACATGCAGCTCTGGGCTCTCATGGTTGTGGGCAGCGGAGATGTGCTGACTGGTTTTTGCATCTCTGTCCCCCGGGCAGGTTGTGCCCCGTGTGCATCTGCTGCATCCGGGATTTTGCTTCTGGTATGCAGTTGTCTGAGGTTTGGGGGCTGTGTGAAAGCCAGGAGCTGGGGTTGGGCATGTTGCTCTCAGGCGACCCTCTCCAGGCCCAGGCTGTGCATGCGCGTGCCCTTGTTCTCAGTGCTGTGTGGGAGGATGAGTGAGAGCCAGGATGGGGCAAGCAGGGAGGGTTGTACAAGTGCAGAGCGGGAAGTGCTCCCCTGGTTCATCCCGGGCTGCCCTCCCCTGGGACAAAGCAGAGGGCAGGTACAGATGTGCCTGCATGGGCTGAGCTTTTCCTGGAGCTGAGTCTCCCTAGCTCAGCAGTTACTCACACCCAGGAGTGGCTGCCCTGCCGCCTGGACCCCACAATGTGTTTGAACCACGCGGGAGTCTGGCCTGGAGGGAGATGGGTCCTTGGTCACAGCGGCAATGTGGGGGAAGCTAAGTCCCTTGAGAGGACATGAGTCCTGCAGGTGAGCTCAGGGCTGAGGGGCTTCTAGCAAGTGGTGGAAGTGGGGATTGCCTCAGCCTGCAGAGACGTGAGTGCTGCCTGGTAAGACTGTGTGTGTGGAGTGGAAGCAGCAGGGCTGGGTGTTGGGCTAGGGGCAGAAAGGTGTGCAGGGACACCAGCAAAGGCTGCATCATATCATCATTGCTTTCATAGAGAGCAGGCCTTGGTTGGATACAAAGATTTCACCATGTGATTTCACATAATTCTGGGCCCAGTGATGGGACCATGCTGGGTTTTTCCATGTGAGGAAGGCAGCTGAATCCACTGCTTCCTCCAGTAATCTGTCCTCTGCTGAATAGCCAAAAGGGATGTGCCTGGTATTTTCTGGGCACTGGAGCAATGTTAGTAGATCTTTGATTGGGGAAAGCTTTTGCTAGTGCAGCTGGAGTTGAAAGGAGTCTTGTAAATGTGAACTTTTCTCCCCTTCAGGCTCATGCCTTCCTGCCTCTGTGTAGGCTTGTGGTGTGTGTGTGTGTGTGTGTGTGTGTGTGGGCGGGGGGGGTGGCTGTCCCCCTTATGGTACCTTAGAAGGGTGGTTCTGACCTGTGCTTTTATGTTGCCTTA
This sequence comes from Crocodylus siamensis, assembly GCF_052110815.1. Taxonomy (NCBI): domain Eukaryota; kingdom Metazoa; phylum Chordata; order Crocodylia; family Crocodylidae; genus Crocodylus; species Crocodylus siamensis. The sequence goes on from NW_028324671.1 coordinate 60,686, forward strand.
ACAAGGGTTGAGACCCCTTTCAGTCTGCCAGTCATACCTGATCACATCTGCAGCTTTCAGGTTGCTCACATGCAGGTGTAGCAGGCTCTAGGAGTTATCCTGGCACATGGTAAATCACCCTTTGACAGCCAAGGATTATCACTAGTTGGATCTAGTATCCCTTTATCTCAGCCATCCAGCCCAGCCCCTTTCCAGGAGCCTGCTGGACTCAGACCATGTAGTAGTCCATGAAGGTAAACTGAGAGGATTTGCAGGAGACGTGCAGAGTCTTGAAGCTTTCTCATGTCCCCTGCAGACACCCCCAGCTGCACCTGGAAGCAGGCCCTTAAAAAACAAGGTAGGATACATGAGTAACTATTACCAGGCAGCAGCTGTGCAGCCCTCCCCTTCCTCTGCATGTCTTGTGGGAGGATGAAATACCTTGTGGAGCTGCTGCCAGGACAAAGGAGTTGCAGGCTAAGTCCCATCTTCAGTTTCTGGGGAAAACTCTTGGGAGTTGGTAACTCACGGCACAGACCTGAGGGGTTGTGCCTTGTTCACTCGGGCTGCCTGGGCAGCAGGACAGAGCAATTTTTGGCATGGCAGCCTGCCCCAGATATGCATCTCCCCTGACTTAGCCCAGCCCCTGCTGCTATTTCCTGTGATGGGGACCAGCTGTGCTGAGCGCAGAAAGCAGGTGATGGACCCTCCTATCCCACCTCTGTGCAACTCCCACTCCAGGACATGGGGGGCCTGATTGCCCTTTTGCTGAAGGGACCTGTCCCCACCCTTGGCAGACTGGTGCTTCCTGGGGTAGTGTCTGAGGTCAGAGGGAAGCTGCCCTGTCCCTGGGGGCTGCAGAGGAGCAGAGAGTCAGGGCTTGGTTTGCTGGGTGCAGGCAGTCACAGTGGTGTGTACTTTGGGTTTGGCAAGAGGTCAGAGGCCTGAGAGGCCCAGCTCCAGGCAGTGCCAGCTGTGCCTAATGCCTCCTGGCTGCTGAGAAAGCTGAGTCTTGGGTGGTTTCTGGAGCGATCTTGTCCAAGGGGGTGCTGGAGATGCAAGAGCCCCTCTTACTGCAGCTGGGCCCTTACCATGGGAGGTGTGGACTGGGCCTGCTCTCAGGTGTCAGGCTTGGCTTGTGATGAACACATCCCTGCCTCCTGCTATTTTACCTGGTGCCAGGTTTGGGCTCTTCCCTCATTGCCACCTGGGTGCAAGGGTGGTGCTGTGTGGGGATAAAGCTATCTCTGCCCTGTAGGTGCCCAGGGCCTGGGGCATCAGAAGGAGCTGGGGCCCGGGGAGGCAGCAGGATTGAAGAAGCTGCAGAGCTGTGTCTGTGCAGGCAGCTGTCCTCATCCAGGCTTCCCTGTGGGAATGATCCCTGCAGGGGTTTCCACCTGACAGAGTCAATTTAGTTCAGGAAAAAGGTGAACTACCAAGATAACAAAGTGATTTTGGACACCCCAGTTTCATAACAACCTTTGGGATCAAGGTGGCAAGCATTCCCAAGGTGGTTTGAAATGTCTGATGAAATCTAGAAGGAGGAAGGAAAGTCCTGAGTGACTGCTGAGGATGTTCAGCACCCAGAAAGATTTGAGGAAGTGCACATCTTTGTCTTCTCTGCTGGCCGTGAAGAGGAGTGCTATGGGAACCAAGGGTAGTTAGGAGTCCTCACACTGGAGGAAAAACAGCAGTGGGAGAGAAGAGCCTGGGTACTTCTCCTCAAGCCTTTTGGAAATGCTTTGCTGAAAGAATTGCAGGAGGGTGTGTTTTAAATTCAGGAGTATTTTGCTGATGGCCCTTTGGGCTGGCAGGGCTGGGCATTGCACGAGTGCCCAAGGGAGTGAGGACCCCCACTGCCATGGCTACTCATTCTGACAGTGCCCCCAAATGCTCTGTGATGAAGCCTTCTTGAGACTGGTACTGCTTGCTAACATCTGTCTGTCAAATGCCTCGTGATGCTCTCAGGCCTATACTTTCTGGGCTTTTATGGGTCCAAATGTAGGAACCCTCATATGGCCACAGCTGATCCTGCGGGAGTTTCCCTCCATGAGTGTGAGGTTTTCAGGTGGAAATGTCCTTGTCTGAGCCTTTTTTAATTTTGCTACACTAAGAAGAACAGGCTTCCTCTTTTTGTGCAGCCTCTGCTCTGCTCCGTGTCACTGTGTCTCTGGCACAGTAATACGTGGCAGTGTCTGCGGCTGTCAGGGAGCGCAGCTGCAGGGAGAACTGGTTCTTGGCGTTGTCCTTGGAAATGGTGATGCGGCTCTGGAGGGATGGGTTGTAGTATGTGCTACCACTGCTTCCAACTATGTACCCCATCCATTCAAGCGCTTTCCCTGGAGGCTGCCGGATCCAGCTCCATTTGTAACCACTGCTGATGGTGTCACCTGTGACAGCGCAGGTCAGGGCGAGGGTCTCTGCAGGCTTCACCACCCCTGGGCCAGACTCAACCAGCTGCACAGCAGAGAGGACACCTAAAGGAAAGAGACAGTACGTGAAGAACAAGGTGCAGGGAGAAAGCCCCAGAGCCCTGGCTTCCCATCAAACTTTGCTGCAACCTACATGGGAGAGAAGAGAGAAGAAAGAAGAGTAGGACTAAGGAGCTCATTGCTGTTGCCCTATAACAAAGAGGACTCACAGCAGACAGGAGGGGGCTAAGCATGGACTGAGGCTCCACAGCACAGAGGCTGTATTTAAGCTGGAGCCCCAGGGCAGGGATTTGCATACAACTCCCAGGAGGATATGAGTAGCCCTGGGCTGGGAGTGCTCAGCACAGGCCCTCCTCTCTCTGCACAGGGCTCTGAGTTTGTGGCACAGGGCGAGATGTTTGATTGCCACAGAAAGAGGGGAAAGGCTGGTCCTGGGCTCTGTTGCTGAGTCCACATTGTGGGCAGGGTCCATGGGCTCTGCCTGGTCCTCTTCTCCACTGTGCTGGATGCAGGACATGAGTTTCTCTGGGGCCCTTTGCTGTCAGCCTTTGTCCCTCTGGGCCCTCTCTCCTCAGTTGGGATGAGACATTTCCATCTGCCTAATGGACAGGAAATGGTGGCACCCAGCAGTGATGAGCTACGTTTCAGCAGGTCATGTTGGGGACCAACGGATGCGACCTCCTGAGGTCCCTTCCGGTTCAAACCATCACAAACAGTTCCATGACCATTTCAGACTCGACATAAGGAAGAACTCCTTTACTGTCCAAGCCCCGGAGTTCTGAGATAGACTGCCGCTGCAGGTGGTTCAAGTACCTGCTTTGAACGCCTTCAAGAGATGTATGAACGTTTGGAAATGTCATCAAGTCACAGGAAGGGCAGGAAGAAAGTGAGAGATGTGGGCAGAGAATAACCAACATTTTTATTATTTATTTTAAGGACACTTGTTAATGGTGTTATTTTTTGTTTGTTTTGGTTTTTGTTTTTGTTTTTTGGGTTTTTTAAAACATTAAAGCATTGATCTGTTCATTGACCATCTGCAGAGGCCCGTATCTCTCCTTCTGCATCTCAAAAAATCCTCCAAAAAGCCCTCCCATTTGGTGCCTCTTTCTATCCTACTACTGTGTCTTCCGTCCCTTTCTATTTGTGAATTAAAATTCCAGATGGTTTCCCCTTAGCAAACCATTGCCAAATCTTACCTCAGGGAAGGGGAGAAAGTGATGTTATTGGTATGTGGAGGATGGGTGTCCCTTAGGCGGACGGCTCAGATGGTCAAAATCTCCACCACAGATGAAGGGAGACCTTCTCTGGAATTGCTCTGTGTTTAGGAATCATTCAGGATGCTGCCTAGTGGGACAATGCGACTTGTCCTCCCGCAGCATTAGTAACGATAGGAGATGCTGCTTAGTCATATACGTACAACTATAAACAAATGATTTTGGGTAACAAGGATATTCTCTTCCACTCTGTCCCTTTACTCCAGCTCTTTCCGGCATCCTCTGCTCTCAAGGAGTGACCGAGATCTGAGCTCCCTGAGAGAGTGCAGAGCCTCATGACAGAGCCGAGCCCCCGCACTGAGACCCGAGCCCCACACCCAGCGCTGAGATTCTCCACCACCTCCCCGCTCCCTCCGGCCTGTCCTGTGCCCTAGCACTGCAGTGTGCCCATCGCTCCTGGCACTGCTCACGCCACC
>NW_028324672.1:0-34640 GCF_052110815.1 Crocodylus siamensis
GGGTCGTCCTGGTAGTTGCAAGGCTCCACTCGCTTGACTGGGGTTGACCTGGTGGCTGCAGGGCCCCAATAGGTTTGCCAGGGGTTGACCTGGTGGCTGCAAGGCCCCATTCACTTACCTCGTGTTTTCCTGGCGTCTGCAAGGCCCCATTTGCTTGCCTGGGGCTGTCCTGTGCTCCAAAAGTTCCCCTAGGCATGCCTTGGGTTGACCTGGTGACCGGACTTGCTGCCGCCCTGGGCTTCACTCCCTAAAAACCACCGGGAGTGCGGACGCAGGACCCTCACAACCGCCAGGGGCTTAAGCCTCCATCAAGTGCCCCCCCACACGGGCTTAAGCCTCCAACAAGTGCCCCCCGCACCTGGGCCAGGCCCCATTCACTTGCCTGAGGTTGACCTGGTGGCTGCAGGGCCCCAGAGGCTTGCAGGGGGTCGTCCTGGTGGCTGCAAGGCCCCACTCGCTTGCCTGGGGTTGACCTGGTGGCTGCAAGGCCCCAATCGCTTGCCTGGGGTTGACCTGGTGGCTGCAGGGCCCCATAGGCTTGCAGGGGGTTGACCTGGTGGCTGCAAGGCCCCATTCACTTACCTCGTGTTTTCCTGGCGTCTGCAAGGCCCGTTTTGCTTGCCTGGGGCTGTCCTGGGCTCCAAAAGTTCCCCTAGGCATGCCTTGGGTTGACCTGGTGACCGGACTTGCTGCCGCCCTGGGCTTCACTCCCTAAAAACCACCGGGAGTGCGGACGCAGGACCCTCACAACCGCCAGGGCCTTAAGCCTCCATCAAGTGCCCCCGCAACACGGGCTTAAGCCTCCAACAAGTGCCCCCCCCACCTGGGCCAGGCCCCATTCCCTTCCCAGGGTTGACCTGGTGGCTGCAAGGCCCCATTCGCTTACCTGGGGTTGACCTGCTGGCTGCAAGGCCCCATTCGCATACCTGGGTTTGCCTTGGTTCCTGCTAGACCCCGGTTGACCTGGTGGCTGCAAGGCCCCATTCGCTTGCCTGGGCTTGACCTGGGCTCCAAAAGTCCGCCTAGGCATGCCTGGGGTTGTTCTGGAGCCCGGACTTGCTGCCGCCCTTGGGCTTCACTCCCAAAAAACCACTGGGAATGTGGACGCAGGACCCCCACAACCGCCAGGGCCTTAAGCTTCCATCAAGTGCCCCCCCACACGGGCTTAAGCCTCCAAGGAGTGCCCCCCGCACCTGGGCCAGGCCCCATTGCCTGAGGTTGACCTGGTGGCTCCCAGAGGCTTGACCTGGTGGCTGCAAGGCCCCATTCGCTTACCTGGGGTTGACCTGCTGGCTGCAAGGCCCCATTCGCTTGCCTGGGTTGACCTGGTGGCTGCAGGCCCCATTTGCAGGGGGTTGACCTGGTGGCTGCAAGGCCCCATTCACTTACCTCGTGTTTTCCTGGGCTGCAAGGCCCCATTCGCTTGCCTGGGGCTTGACCTGGGCTCCAAAAGTTCCCCTAGGCATGCCTGGGGTTGTTCTGGAGCCCGGACTTGCTGCCGCCCTTGGGCTTCACTCCCAAAAAACCACCGGGAGTGCGGACGCAGGACCCTCACAACCGCCAGGGCCTTAAGCCTCCATCAAGTGCCCCCCCATCACGGACTTAAGCCTCCAAGGAGTGCCCCCCGCACCTGGGCCAGGCCCCATTCACTTGCCTGAGGTTGACCTGGTGGCTGCAGGGCCCCAGAGGCTTGCAGGGGGTCGTCCTGGTGGCTGCAAGGCCCCACTCGCTTGCCTGGGGTTGACCTGGTGGCTGCAAGGCCCCAATCGCTTGCCTGGGGTTGACCTGGTGGCTGCAGGGCCCCATAGGCTTGCAGGGGGTTGACCTGGTGGCTGCAAGGCCCCATTCACTTACCTCGTGTTTTCCTGGCGTCTGCAAGGCCCCATTTGCTTGCCTGGGGCTGTCCTGGGCTCCAAAAGTTCCCCTAGGCATGCCTTGGGTTGACCTGGTGACCGGACTTGCTGCCGCCCTGGGCTTCACTCCCTAAAAACCACCGGGAGTGCGGACGCAGGACCCTCACAACCGCCAGGGCCTTAAGCCTCCATCAAGTGCCCCCGCAACACGGGCTTAAGCCTCCAAAAAGTGCCCCCCACAGCTGGGCAAGGCCCCATTCCCTTCCCAGGGTTGACCTGGTGGCTGCAAGTTCCCATTCGCTTACCTGGGGTTGACCTGCTGGCTGCAAGGCCCCATTCGCATACCTGGGTTTGCCTTGGTGCCTGCTAGGCCCCATTTGCTTGCCTTGGGTTGACCTGGTGGCTGCAAGGCCCCATTCGCTTGCCTGGGGTTGACCTGCGCTCCAAAAGTCCCCCTAGGCATGCCTGGGGTTGTCTTGGAGCCTGGACTTGCTGCCGCCCTTGGGCTTCACTCCCAAAAAGCCACCGGGAATGCGGACGCAGGACCCCCACAACCACCAGGGCCTTAAGCTTCCATCAAGTGCCCCCCTCATCCGGACTTAAGCCTCCAAGGAGTGCCCCCCGCACCTGGGCCAGGCCCCATTCACTTGCCTGAGGTTGACCTGGTGGCTGCAGGGCCCCAGAGGCTTGCAGGGGGTCGTCCTGGTGGCTGCAAGGCCCCACTCGCTTGCCTGGGGTTGACCTGGTGGCTGCAAGGCCCCAATCGCTTGCCTGGGGTTGACCTGGTGGCTGCAGGGCCCCATAGGCTTGCAGGGGGTTGACCTGGTGGCTGCAAGGCCCCATTCACTTACCTCGTGTTTTCCTGGCGTCTGCAAGGCCCCATTTGCTTGCCTGGGGTTGTCCTGGGCTCCAAAAGTTCCCCTAGGCATGCCTTGGGTTGACCTGGTGACCGGACTTGCTGCCGCCCTGGGCTTCACTCCCTAAAAACCACCGGGAGTGCGGACGCAGGACCCTCACAACCGCCAGGGCCTTAAGCCTCCATCAAGTGCCCCCCCCAACACGGGCTTAAGCCTCCAACAAGTGCCCCCCACACCTGGGCCAGGCCCCATTCCCTTCCCAGGGTTGACCTGGTGGCTGCAAGGCGCCATTCGCTTACCTGGGGTTGACCTGCTGGCTGCAAGGCCCCATTCGCATACCGTTTGCCTTGGTGCCTGCTAGACCCCATTTGCTTGCCTTGGGTTGACCTGGTGGCTGCAAGGCCCCATTCGCTTGCCTGGGCTTGACCTGGGCTCTAAAATTCCGCCTAGGCATGCCTGGGGTTGTTCTGGAGCCCGGAATTGCTACCTCCCTTGGGCTTCACTCCCAAAAAACCACCGGGAATGCGGACGCAGGACCCCCACAACCACCAGGGCCTTAAGCCTCCATCAAGTGCCCCCCCCATCACGGACTTAAGCCTCCAACAAGTGCCCCCCGCACCTGGGCCAGGCCCCATTCACTTGCCTGAGGTTGACCTGGTGGCTGCAGGGCCCCAGAGGCTTGCAGGGGGTCGTCCTGGTGGCTGCAAGGCCCCACTCGCTTGCCTGGGGTTGACCTGGTGGCTGCAAGGCCCCAATCGCTTGCCTGGGGTTGACCTGGTGGCTGCAGGGCCCCATAGGCTTGCAGGGGGTTGACCTGGTGGCTGCAAGGCCCCATTCACTTACCTCGTGTTTTCCTGGCGTCTGCAAGGCCCCATTTGCTTGCCTGGGGCTGTCCTGGGCTCCAAAAGTTCCCCTAGGCATGCCTTGGGTTGACCTGGTGACCGGACTTGCTGCCGCCCTGGGCTTCACTCCCTAAAAACCACCGGGAGTGCGGACGCAGGACCCTCACAACCGCCAGGGCCTTAAGCCTCCATCAAGTGCCCCCCCCACACGGGCTTAAGCCTCCAACAAGTGCCCCCCGCACCTGGGCCAGGCCCCATTCACTTGCCTGAGGTTGACCTGGTGGCTGCAGGGCCCCAGAGGCTTGCAGGGGGTCGTCCTGGTGGCTGCAAGGCCCCACTCGCTTGCCTGGGGTTGACCTGGTGGCTGCAAGGCCCCAATCGCTTGCCTGGGGTTGACCTGGTGGCTGCAGGGCCCCATAGGCTTGCAGGGGGTTGACCTGGTGGCTGCAAGGCCCCATTCACTTACCTCGTGTTTTCCTGGCGTCTGCAAGGCCCCATTTGCTTGCCTGGGGTTGTCCTGGGCTCCAAAAGTTCCCCTAGGCATGCCTTGGGTTGACCTGGTGACCGGACTTGCTGCCGCCCTGGGCTTCACTCCCTAAAAACCACCGGGAGTGCGGACGCAGGACCCTCACAACCGCCAGGGCCTTAAGCCTCCATCAAGTGCCCCCCGCCACACGGGCTTAAGCCTCCAAAAAGTGCCCCCCACACCTGGGCCAGGCCCCATTCCCTTCCCAGGGTTGACCTGGTGGCTGCAAGGCCCCATTCGCTTACCTGGGGTTGACCTGCTGGCTGCAAGGCCCCATTCGCATACCTGGGTTTGCCTTGGTGCCTGCTAGGCCCCATTTGCTTGCCTTGGGTTGACCTGGTGGCTGCAAGGCCCCATTCGCTTGCCTGGGGTTGACCTGCGCTCCAAAAGTCCCCCTAGGCATGCCTGGGGTTGTCCTGGAGCCCGGACTTGCTGCCGCCCTTGGGCTTCACTCCCAAAAAACCACCGGGAATGCGGACGCAGGACCCCCACAACCACCAGGGCCTTAAGCTTCCATCAAGTGCCCCCCCCATCCGGACTTAAGCCTCCAAGGAGTGCCCCCCGCACCTGGGCCAGGCCCCATTCACTTGCCTGAGGTTGACCTGGTGGCTGCAGGGCCCCAGAGGCTTGCAGGGGGTCGTCCTGGTGGCTGCAAGGCCCCACTCGCTTGCCTGGGGTTGACCTGGTGGCTGCAAGGCCCCAATCGCTTGCCTGGGGTTGACCTGGTGGCTGCAGGGCCCCATAGGCTTGCAGGGGGTTGACCTGGTGGCTGCAAGGCCCCATTCACTTACCTCGTGTTTTCCTGGCGTCTGCAAGGCCCCATTTGCTTGCCTGGGGCTGTCCTGGGCTCCAAAAGTTCCCCTAGGCATGCCTTGGGTTGACCTGGTGACCGGACTTGCTGCCGCCCTGGGCTTCACTCCCTAAAAACCACCGGGAGTGCGGACGCAGGACCCTCACAACCGCCAGGGCCTTAAGCCTCCATCAAGTGCCCCCGCAACACGGGCTTAAGCCTCCAAAAAGTGCCCCCCACAGCTGGGCAAGGCCCCATTCCCTTCCCAGGGTTGACCTGGTGGCTGCAAGTTCCCATTCGCTTACCTGGGGTTGACCTGCTGGCTGCAAGGCCCCATTCGCATACCTGGGTTTGCCTTGGTGCCTGCTAGGCCCCATTCGCTTGCCTTGGGTTGACCTGGTGGCTGCAAGGCCCCATTCGCTTGCCTGGGGTTGACCTGCGCTCCAAAAGTCCCCCTAGGCATGCCTGGGGTTGTCTTGGAGCCTGGACTTGCTGCCGCCCTTGGGCTTCACTCCCAAAAAGCCACCGGGAATGCGGACGCAGGACCCCCACAACCACCAGGGCCTTAAGCTTCCATCAAGTGCCCCCCTCATCCGGACTTAAGCCTCCAAGGAGTGCCCCCCGCACCTGGGCCAGGCCCCATTCACTTGCCTGAGGTTGACCTGGTGGCTGCAGGGCCCCAGAGGCTTGCAGGGGGTCGTCCTGGTGGCTGCAAGGCCCCACTCGCTTGCCCGGGGTTGACCGGGTGGCTGCAAGGCCCCAATCGCTTGCCTGGGGTTGACCTGGTGGCTGCAGGGCCCCATAGGCTTGCAGGGGGTTGACCTGGTGGCTGCAAGGCCCCATTCACTTACCTCGTGTTTTCCTGGCGTCTGCAAGGCCCCTTTTGCTTGCCTGGGGTTGTCCTGGGCTCCAAAAGTTCCCCTAGGCATGCCTTGGGTTGACCTGGTGACCGGACTTGCTGCCGCCCTGGGCTTCACTCCCTAAAAACCACCGGGAGTGCGGACGCAGGACCCTCACAACCGCCAGGGGCTTAAGCCTCCATCAAGTGCCCCCCCCACACGGGCTTAAGCCTCCAACAAGTGCCCCCCACACCTGGGCCAGGCCCCATTCCCTTCCCAGGGTTGACCTGGTGGCTGCAAGGCCCCATTCGCTTACCTGGGGTTGACCTGCTGGCTGCAAGGCCCCATTCGCATACCTGGGTTTGCCTTGGTGCCTGCTAGACCCCATTTGCTTGCCTTGGGTTGACCTGGTGGCTGCAAGGCCCCATTCGCTTGCCTGGGCTTGACCTGGGCTCTAAAATTCCGCCTAGGCATGCCTGGGGTTGTTCTGGAGCCCGGAATTGCTACCTCCCTTGGGCTTCACTCCCAAAAAACCACCGGGAATGCGGACGCAGGACCCCCACAACCACCAGGGCCTTAAGCTTCCATCAAGTGCCCCCCCCATCCGGACTTAAGCCTCCAAGGAGTGCCCCCCGCACCTGGGCCAGGCCCCATTCACTTGCCTGAGGTTGACCTGGTGGCTGCAGGGCCCCAGAGGCTTGCAGGGGGTCGTCCTGGTGGCTGCAAGGCCCCACTCGCTTGCCTGGGGTTGACCTGGTGGCTGCAAGGCCCCAATCGCTTGCCTGGGGTTGACCTGGTGGCTGCAGGGCCCCATAGGCTTGCAGGGGGTTGACCTGGTGGCTGCAAGGCCCCATTCACTTACCTCGTGTTTTCCTGGCGTCTGCAAGGCCCCATTTGCTTGCCTGGGGCTGTCCTGGGCTCCAAAAGTTCCCCTAGGCATGCCTTGGGTTGACCTGGTGACCGGACTTGCTGCCGCCCTGGGCTTCACTCCCTAAAAACCACCGGGAGTGCGGACGCAGGACCCTCACAACCGCCAGGGCCTTAAGCCTCCATCAAGTGCCCCCCAACACGGGCTTAAGCCTCCAACAAGTGCCCCCCACACCTGGGCCAGGCCCCATTCCCTTCCCAGGGTTGACCTGGTGGCTGCAAGGCCCCATTCGCTTACCTGGGGTTGACCTGCTGGCTGCAAGGCCCCATTCGCATACCTGGGTTTGCCTTGGTGCCTGCTAGACCCCATTTGCTTGCCTTGGGTTGACCTGGTGGCTGCAAGGCCCCATTCGCTTGCCTGGGCTTGACCTGGGCTCTAAAATTCCGCCTAGGCATGCCTGGGGTTGTTCTGGAGCCCGGAATTGCTACCTCCCTTGGGCTTCACTCCCAAAAAACCACCGGGAGTGCGGACGCAGGACCCTCACAACCGCCAGGGCCTTAAGCCTCCATCAAGTGCCCCCCCAACACGGGCTTAAGCCTCCAAAAAGTGCCCCCCACACCTGGGCCAGGCCCCATTCCCTTCCCAGGGTTGACCTGGTGGCTGCAAGGCCCCATTCGCTTACCTGGGGTTGACCTGCTGGCTGCAAGGCCCCATTCGCATACCTGGGTTTGCCTTGGTTGCCTGCTAGGCCCCATTCGCTTGCCTTGGGTTGACCTGGTGGCTGCAAGGCCCCATTCGCTTGCCTGGGGTTGACCTGGGCTCCAAAAGTTCCCCTAGGCATGCCTGGGGTTGTCTTGGAGCCTGGACTTGCTGCCGCCCTTGGGCTTCACTCCCAAAAAACCACCGGGAATGCGGACGCAGGACCCCCACAACCACCAGGGCCTTAAGCTTCCATCAAGTGCCCCCCCATCCGGACTTAAGCCTCCAAGGAGTGCCCCCCGCACCTGGGCCAGGCCCCATTCACTTGCCTGAGGTTGACCTGGTGGCTGCAGGGCCCCAGAGGCTTGCAGGGGGTCGTCCTGGTGGCTGCAAGGCCCCACTCGCTTGCCTGGGGTTGACCTGGTGGCTGCAAGGCCCCAATCGCTTGCCTGGGGTTGACCTGGTGGCTGCAGGGCCCCATAGGCTTGCAGGGGGTTGACCTGGTGGCTGCAAGGCCCCATTCACTTACCTCGTGTTTTCCTGGCGTCTGCAAGGCCCCATTTGCTTGCCTGGGGCTGTCCTGGGCTCCAAAAGTTCCCCTAGGCATGCCTTGGGTTGACCTGGTGACCGGACTTGCTGCCGCCCTGGGCTTCACTCCCTAAAAACCACCGGGAGTGCGGACGCAGGACCCTCACAACCGCCAGGGCCTTAAGCCTCCATCAAGTGCCCCCGCAACACGGGCTTAAGCCTCCAAAAAGTGCCCCCCACAGCTGGGCAAGGCCCCATTCCCTTCCCAGGGTTGACCTGGTGGCTGCAAGTTCCCATTCGCTTACCTGGGGTTGACCTGCTGGCTGCAAGGCCCCATTCGCATACCTGGGTTTGCCTTGGTGCCTGCTAGGCCCCATTCGCTTGCCTTGGGTTGACCTGGTGGCTGCAAGGCCCCATTCGCTTGCCTGGGGTTGACCTGCGCTCCAAAAGTCCCCCTAGGCATGCCTGGGGTTGTCTTGGAGCCTGGACTTGCTGCCGCCCTTGGGCTTCACTCCCAAAAAGCCACCGGGAATGCGGACGCAGGACCCCCACAACCACCAGGGCCTTAAGCTTCCATCAAGTGCCCCCCTCATCCGGACTTAAGCCTCCAAGGAGTGCCCCCCGCACCTGGGCCAGGCCCCATTCACTTGCCTGAGGTTGACCTGGTGGCTGCAGGGCCCCAAAGGCTTGCAGGGGGTCGTCCTGGTGGCTGCAAGGCCCCACTCGCTTGCCCGGGGTTGACCGGGTGGCTGCAAGGCCCCAATCGCTTGCCTGGGGTTGACCTGGTGGCTGCAGGGCCCCATAGGCTTGCAGGGGGTTGACCTGGTGGCTGCAAGGCCCCATTCACTTACCTCGTGTTTTCCTGGCGTCTGCAAGGCCCCTTTTGCTTGCCTGGGGTTGTCCTGGGCTCCAAAAGTTCCCCTAGGCATGCCTTGGGTTGACCTGGTGACCGGACTTGCTGCCGCCCTGGGCTTCACTCCCTAAAAACCACCGGGAGTGCGGACGCAGGACCCTCACAACCGCCAGGGGCTTAAGCCTCCATCAAGTGCCCCCCCCACACGGGCTTAAGCCTCCAACAAGTGCCCCCCACACCTGGGCCAGGCCCCATTCCCTTCCCAGGGTTGACCTGGTGGCTGCAAGGCCCCATTCGCTTACCTGGGGTTGACCTGCTGGCTGCAAGGCCCCATTCGCATACCTGGGTTTGCCTTGGTGCCTGCTAGACCCCATTTGCTTGCCTTGGGTTGACCTGGTGGCTGCAAGGCCCCATTCGCTTGCCTGGGCTTGACCTGGGCTCTAAAATTCCGCCTAGGCATGCCTGGGGTTGTTCTGGAGCCCGGAATTGCTACCTCCCTTGGGCTTCACTCCCAAAAAACCACCGGGAATGCGGACGCAGGACCCCCACAACCACCAGGGCCTTAAGCCTCCATCAAGTGCCCCCCCCATCCGGACTTAAGCCTCCAAGGAGTGCCCCCCACACCTGGGCCAGGCCCCATTCACTTGCCTGAGGTTGACCTGGTGGCTGCAGGGCCCCAGAGGCTTGCAGGGGGTCGTCCTGGTGGCTGCAAGGCCCCACTCGCTTGCCTGGGGTTGACCTGGTGGCTGCAAGGCCCCAATCGCTTGCCTGGGGTTGACCTGGTGGCTGCAGGGCCCCATAGGCTTGCAGGGGGTTGACCTGGTGGCTGCAAGGCCCCATTCACTTACCTCGTGTTTTCCTGGCGTCTGCAAGGCCCCATTTGCTTGCCTGGGCTGTCCTGGGCTCCAAAAGTTCCCCTAGGCATGCCTTGGGTTGACCTGGTGACCGGACTTGCTGCCGCCCTGGGCTTCACTCCCTAAAAACCACCGGGAGTGCGGACGCAGGACCCTCACAACCGCCAGGGCCTTAAGCCTCCATCAAGTGCCCCCGCAACACGGGCTTAAGCCTCCAACAAGTGCCCCCCACACCTGGGCCAGGCCCCATTCCCTTCCCAGGGTTGACCTGGTGGCTGCAAGGCCCCATTCGCTTACCTGGGGTTGACCTGCTGGCTGCAAGGCCCCATTCGCATACCTGGGTTTGCCTTGGTGCCTGCTAGACCCCATTTGCTTGCCTTGGGTTGACCTGGTGGCTGCAAGGCCCCATTCGCTTGCCTGGGCTTGACCTGGGCTCTAAAATTCCGCCTAGGCATGCCTGGGGTTGTTCTGGAGCCCGGAATTGCTACCTCCCTTGGGCTTCACTCCCAAAAAACCACCGGGAGTGCGGACGCAGGACCCTCACAACCGCCAGGGCCTTAAGCCTCCATCAAGTGCCCCCCCCACACGGGCTTAAGCCTCCAACAAGTGCCCCCCGCACCTGGGCCAGGCCCCATTCACTTGCCTGAGGTTGACCTGGTGGCTGCAGGGCCCCAGAGGCTTGCAGGGGGTCGTCCTGGTGGCTGCAAGGCCCCACTCGCTTGCCTGGGGTTGACCTGCTGGCTGCAAGGCCCCAATCGCCCTGGGGTTGACCTGGTTGCAGGGCCCCATAGGCCAGGGGGTTGACCTGGTGGCTGCAAGGCCCCATTCACTTACCTCGTGTTTTCCTGGTGGCTGCAAGGCCCCATTCGCTTGCCTGGGGTTGACCTGGGCTCCAAAAGTTCCCCTAGGCATGCCTGGGGTTGACCTGGAGCCCGGACTTGCTGCCGCCCTTGGGCTTCACTCCCTAAAAACCACCGGGAGTGCGGACGCAGGACCCTCACAACCACCAGGGCCTTAAGCCTCCATCAAGTGCCCCCCCATCCGGACTTAAGCCTCCAAGGAGTGCCCCCCGCACCTGGGCCAGGCCCCATTCACTTGCCTGAGGTTGACCTGGTGGCTGCAGGGCCCCAGAGGCTTGCAGGGGGTCGTCCTGGTGGCTGCAAGGCCCCACTCGCTTGCCTGGGGTTGACCTGGTGGCTGCAAGGCCCCAATCGCTTGCCTGGGGTTGACCTGGTGGCTGCAGGGCCCCATAGGCTTGCAGGGGGTTGACCTGGTGGCTGCAAGGCCCCATTCACTTACCTCGTGTTTTCCTGGCGTCTGCAAGGCCCCATTTGCTTGCCTGGGGCTGTCCTGGGCTCCAAAAGTTCCCCTAGGCATGCCTTGGGTTGACCTGGTGACCGGACTTGCTGCCGCCCTGGGCTTCACTCCCTAAAAACCACCGGGAGTGCGGACGCAGGACCCTCACAACCGCCAGGGCCTTAAGCCTCCATCAAGTGCCCCCGCAACACGGGCTTAAGCCTCCAAAAAGTGCCCCCCACAGCTGGGCAAGGCCCCATTCCCTTCCCAGGGTTGACCTGGTGGCTGCAAGTTCCCATTCGCTTACCTGGGGTTGACCTGCTGGCTGCAAGGCCCCATTCGCATACCTGGGTTTGCCTTGGTGCCTGCTAGGCCCCATTCGCTTGCCTTGGGTTGACCTGGTGGCTGCAAGGCCCCATTCGCTTGCCTGGGGTTGACCTGCGCTCCAAAAGTCCCCCTAGGCATGCCTGGGGTTGTCTTGGAGCCTGGACTTGCTGCCGCCCTTGGGCTTCACTCCCAAAAAGCCACCGGGAATGCGGACGCAGGACCCCCACAACCACCAGGGCCTTAAGCTTCCATCAAGTGCCCCCCTCATCCGGACTTAAGCCTCCAAGGAGTGCCCCCCGCACCTGGGCCAGGCCCCATTCACTTGCCTGAGGTTGACCTGGTGGCTGCAGGGCCCCAGAGGCTTGCAGGGGGTCGTCCTGGTGGCTGCAAGGCCCCACTCGCTTGCCTGGGGTTGACCTGGTGGCTGCAAGGCCCCAATCGCTTGCCTGGGGTTGACCTGGTGGCTGCAGGGCCCCATAGGCTTGCAGGGGGTTGACCTGGTGGCTGCAAGGCCCCATTCACTTACCTCGTGTTTTCCTGGCGTCTGCAAGGCCCCATTTGCTTGCCTGGGGCTGTCCTGGGCTCCAAAAGTTCCCCTAGGCATGCCTTGGGTTGACCTGGTGACCGGACTTGCTGCCGCCCTGGGCTTCACTCCCTAAAAACCACCGGGAGTGCGGACGCAGGACCCTCACAACCGCCAGGGCCTTAAGCCTCCATCAAGTGCCCCCCCCACACGGGCTTAAGCCTCCAACAAGTGCCCCCCACACCTGGGCCAGGCCCCATTCCCTTCCCAGGGTTGACCTGGTGGCTGCAAGTTCCCATTCGCTTACCTGGGGTTGACCTGCTGGCTGCAAGGCCCCATTCGCATACCTGGGTTTGCCTTGGTGCCTGCTAGGCCCCATTCGCTTGCCTTGGGTTGACCTGGTGGCTGCAAGGCCCCATTCGCTTGCCTGGGGTTGACCTGCGCTCCAAAAGTCCCCCTAGGCATGCCTGGGGTTGTCTTGGAGCCTGGACTTGCTGCCGCCCTTGGGCTTCACTCCCAAAAAGCCACCGGGAATGCGGACGCAGGACCCCCACAACCACCAGGGCCTTAAGCTTCCATCAAGTGCCCCCCTCATCCGGACTTAAGCCTCCAAGGAGTGCCCCCCGCACCTGGGCCAGGCCCCATTCACTTGCCTGAGGTTGACCTGGTGGCTGCAGGGCCCCAAAGGCTTGCAGGGGGTCGTCCTGGTGGCTGCAAGGCCCCACTCGCTTGCCCGGGGTTGACCGGGTGGCTGCAAGGCCCCAATCGCTTGCCTGGGGTTGACCTGGTGGCTGCAGGGCCCCATAGGCTTGCAGGGGGTTGACCTGGTGGCTGCAAGGCCCCATTCACTTACCTCGTGTTTTCCTGGCGTCTGCAAGGCCCCTTTTGCTTGCCTGGGGTTGTCCTGGGCTCCAAAAGTTCCCCTAGGCATGCCTTGGGTTGACCTGGTGACCGGACTTGCTGCCGCCCTGGGCTTCACTCCCTAAAAACCACCGGGAGTGCGGACGCAGGACCCTCACAACCGCCAGGGCCTTAAGCCTCCATCAAGTGCCCCCCCCACACGGGCTTAAGCCTCCAACAAGTGCCCCCCCCACCTGGGCCAGGCCCCATTCCCTTCCCAGGGTTGACCTGGTGGCTGCAAGGCCCCATTCGCTTACCTGGGGTTGACCTGCTGGCTGCAAGGCCCCATTCGCATACCTGGGTTTGCCTTGGTGCCTGCTAGACCCCATTTGCTTGCCTTGGGTTGACCTGGTGGCTGCAAGGCCCCATTCGCTTGCCTGGGCTTGACCTGGGCTCTAAAATTCCGCCTAGGCATGCCTGGGGTTGTTCTGGAGCCCGGAATTGCTACCTCCCTTGGGCTTCACTCCCAAAAAACCACCGGGAATGCGGACGCAGGACCCCCACAACCACCAGGGCCTTAAGCCTCCATCAAGTGCCCCCCCCACACGGACTTAAGCCTCCAACAAGTGCCCCCCGCACCTGGGCCAGGCCCCATTCACTTGCCTGAGGTTGACCTGGTGGCTGCAGGGCCCCAGAGGCTTGCAGGGGGTCGTCCTGGTGGCTGCAAGGCCCCACTCGCTTGCCTGGGGTTGACCTGGTGGCTGCAAGGCCCCAATCGCTTGCCTGGGGTTGACCTGGTGGCTGCAGGGCCCCATAGGCTTGCAGGGGGTTGACCTGGTGGCTGCAAGGCCCCATTCACTTACCTCGTGTTTTCCTGGCGTCTGCAAGGCCCCATTTGCTTGCCTGGGGCTGTCCTGGGCTCCAAAAGTTCCCCTAGGCATGCCTTGGGTTGACCTGGTGACCGGACTTGCTGCCGCCCTGGGCTTCACTCCCTAAAAACCACCGGGAGTGCGGACGCAGGACCCTCACAACCGCCAGGGCCTTAAGCCTCCATCAAGTGCCCCCGCAACACGGGCTTAAGCCTCCAAAAAGTGCCCCCCACAGCTGGGCAAGGCCCCATTCCCTTCCCAGGGTTGACCTGGTGGCTGCAAGTTCCCATTCGCTTACCTGGGGTTGACCTGCTGGCTGCAAGGCCCCATTCGCATACCTGGGTTTGCCTTGGTGCCTGCTAGGCCCCATTCGCTTGCCTTGGGTTGACCTGGTGGCTGCAAGGCCCCATTCGCTTGCCTGGGGTTGACCTGCGCTCCAAAAGTCCCCCTAGGCATGCCTGGGGTTGTCTTGGAGCCTGGACTTGCTGCCGCCCTTGGGCTTCACTCCCAAAAAGCCACCGGGAATGCGGACGCAGGACCCCCACAACCACCAGGGCCTTAAGCTTCCATCAAGTGCCCCCCTCATCCGGACTTAAGCCTCCAAGGAGTGCCCCCCGCACCTGGGCCAGGCCCCATTCACTTGCCTGAGGTTGACCTGGTGGCTGCAGGGCCCCAGAGGCTTGCAGGGGGTCGTCCTGGTGGCTGCAAGGCCCCACTCGCTTGCCTGGGGTTGACCTGGTGGCTGCAAGGCCCCAATCGCTTGCCTGGGGTTGACCTGGTGGCTGCAGGGCCCCATAGGCTTGCAGGGGGTTGACCTGGTGGCTGCAAGGCCCCATTCACTTACCTCGTGTTTTCCTGGCGTCTGCAAGGCCCCATTTGCTTGCCTGGGGCTGTCCTGGGCTCCAAAAGTTCCCCTAGGCATGCCTTGGGTTGACCTGGTGACCGGACTTGCTGCCGCCCTGGGCTTCACTCCCTAAAAACCACCGGGAGTGCGGACGCAGGACCCTCACAACCGCCAGGGCCTTAAGCCTCCATCAAGTGCCCCCCCCACACGGGCTTAAGCCTCCAACAAGTGCCCCCCACACCTGGGCCAGGCCCCATTCCCTTCCCAGGGTTGACCTGGTGGCTGCAAGGCCCCATTCGCTTACCTGGGGTTGACCTGCTGGCTGCAAGGCCCCATTCGCATACCTGGGTTTGCCTTGGTGCCTGCTAGACCCCATTTGCTTGCCTTGGGTTGACCTGGTGGCTGCAAGGCCCCATTCGCTTGCCTGGGCTTGACCTGGGCTCTAAAATTCCGCCTAGGCATGCCTGGGGTTGTTCTGGAGCCCGGAATTGCTACCTCCCTTGGGCTTCACTCCCTAAAAACCACCGGGAGTGCGGACGCAGGACCCTCACAACCGCCAGGGCCTTAAGCCTCCATCAAGTGCCCCCGCAACACGGGCTTAAGCCTCCAAAAAGTGCCCCCCACAGCTGGGCAAGGCCCCATTCCCTTCCCAGGGTTGACCTGGTGGCTGCAAGTTCCCATTCGCTTACCTGGGGTTGACCTGCTGGCTGCAAGGCCCCATTCGCATACCTGGGTTTGCCTTGGTGCCTGCTAGGCCCCATTCGCTTGCCTTGGGTTGACCTGGTGGCTGCAAGGCCCCATTCGCTTGCCTGGGGTTGACCTGGCTCCAAAAGTCCCCCTAGGCATGCCTGGGGTTGTCTTGGAGCCTGGACTTGCTGCCGCCCTTGGGCTTCACTCCCAAAAAGCCACCGGGAATGCGGACGCAGGACCCCCACAACCACCAGGGCCTTAAGCTTCCATCAAGTGCCCCCCCATCCGGACTTAAGCCTCCAAGGAGTGCCCCCCGCACCTGGGCCAGGCCCCATTCACTTGCCTGAGGTTGACCTGGTGGCTGCAGGGCCCCAGAGGCTTGCAGGGGGTCGTCCTGGTGGCTGCAAGGCCCCACTCGCTTGCCTGGGGTTGACCTGGTGGCTGCAAGGCCCCAATCGCTTGCCTGGGGTTGACCTGGTGGCTGCAGGGCCCCATAGGCTTGCAGGGGGTTGACCTGGTGGCTGCAAGGCCCCATTCACTTACCTCGTGTTTTCCTGGCGTCTGCAAGGCCCCATTTGCTTGCCTGGGGCTGTCCTGGGCTCCAAAAGTTCCCCTAGGCATGCCTTGGGTTGACCTGGTGACCGGACTTGCTGCCGCCCTGGGCTTCACTCCCTAAAAACCACCGGGAGTGCGGACGCAGGACCCTCACAACCGCCAGGGCCTTAAGCCTCCATCAAGTGCCCCCGCAACACGGGCTTAAGCCTCCAAAAAGTGCCCCCCACAGCTGGGCAAGGCCCCATTCCCTTCCCAGGGTTGACCTGGTGGCTGCAAGTTCCCATTCGCTTACCTGGGGTTGACCTGCTGGCTGCAAGGCCCCATTCGCATACCTGGGTTTGCCTTGGTGCCTGCTAGGCCCCATTCGCTTGCCTTGGGTTGACCTGGTGGCTGCAAGGCCCCATTCGCTTGCCTGGGGTTGACCTGCGCTCCAAAAGTCCCCCTAGGCATGCCTGGGGTTGTCTTGGAGCCTGGACTTGCTGCCGCCCTTGGGCTTCACTCCCAAAAAGCCACCGGGAATGCGGACGCAGGACCCCCACAACCACCAGGGCCTTAAGCTTCCATCAAGTGCCCCCCTCATCCGGACTTAAGCCTCCAAGGAGTGCCCCCCGCACCTGGGCCAGGCCCCATTCACTTGCCTGAGGTTGACCTGGTGGCTGCAGGGCCCCAAAGGCTTGCAGGGGGTCGTCCTGGTGGCTGCAAGGCCCCACTCGCTTGCCCGGGGTTGACCGGGTGGCTGCAAGGCCCCAATCGCTTGCCTGGGGTTGACCTGGTGGCTGCAGGGCCCCATAGGCTTGCAGGGGGTTGACCTGGTGGCTGCAAGGCCCCATTCACTTACCTCGTGTTTTCCTGGCGTCTGCAAGGCCCCTTTTGCTTGCCTGGGGTTGTCCTGGGCTCCAAAAGTTCCCCTAGGCATGCCTTGGGTTGACCTGGTGACCGGACTTGCTGCCGCCCTGGGCTTCACTCCCTAAAAACCACCGGGAGTGCGGACGCAGGACCCTCACAACCGCCAGGGGCTTAAGCCTCCATCAAGTGCCCCCCCCACACGGGCTTAAGCCTCCAACAAGTGCCCCCCCCACCTGGGCCAGGCCCCATTCCCTTCCCAGGGTTGACCTGGTGGCTGCAAGGCCCCATTCGCTTACCTGGGGTTGACCTGCTGGCTGCAAGGCCCCATTCGCATACCTGGGTTTGCCTTGGTGCCTGCTAGACCCCATTTGCTTGCCTTGGGTTGACCTGGTGGCTGCAAGGCCCCATTCGCTTGCCTGGGCTTGACCTGGGCTCTAAAATTCCGCCTAGGCATGCCTGGGGTTGTTCTGGAGCCCGGAATTGCTACCTCCCTTGGGCTTCACTCCCAAAAAACCACCGGGAATGCGGACGCAGGACCCCCACAACCACCAGGGCCTTAAGCTTCCATCAAGTGCCCCCCCATCCGGACTTAAGCCTCCAAGGAGTGCCCCCCGCACCTGGGCCAGGCCCCATTCACTTGCCTGAGGTTGACCTGGTGGCTGCAGGGCCCCAGAGGCTTGCAGGGGGTCGTCCTGGTGGCTGCAAGGCCCCACTCGCTTGCCTGGGGTTGACCTGGTGGCTGCAAGGCCCCAATCGCTTGCCTGGGGTTGACCTGGTGGCTGCAGGGCCCCATAGGCTTGCAGGGGGTTGACCTGGTGGCTGCAAGGCCCCATTCACTTACCTCGTGTTTTCCTGGCGTCTGCAAGGCCCCATTTGCTTGCCTGGGGCTGTCCTGGGCTCCAAAAGTTCCCCTAGGCATGCCTTGGGTTGACCTGGTGACCGGACTTGCTGCCGCCCTGGGCTTCACTCCCTAAAAACCACCGGGAGTGCGGACGCAGGACCCTCACAACCGCCAGGGCCTTAAGCCTCCATCAAGTGCCCCCGCAACACGGGCTTAAGCCTCCAAAAAGTGCCCCCCACAGCTGGGCAAGGCCCCATTCCCTTCCCAGGGTTGACCTGGTGGCTGCAAGTTCCCATTCGCTTACCTGGGGTTGACCTGCTGGCTGCAAGGCCCCATTCGCATACCTGGGTTTGCCTTGGTGCCTGCTAGGCCCCATTCGCTTGCCTTGGGTTGACCTGGTGGCTGCAAGGCCCCATTCGCTTGCCTGGGGTTGACCTGGCTCCAAAAGTTCCCCTAGGCATGCCTGGGGTTGTCTTGGAGCCTGGACTTGCTGCCGCCCTTGGGCTTCACTCCCAAAAAGCCACCGGGAATGCGGACGCAGGACCCCCACAACCACCAGGGCCTTAAGCTTCCATCAAGTGCCCCCCCCATCCGGACTTAAGCCTCCAAGGAGTGCCCCCCGCACCTGGGCCAGGCCCCATTCACTTGCCTGAGGTTGACCTGGTGGCTGCAGGGCCCCAGAGGCTTGCAGGGGGTCGTCCTGGTGGCTGCAAGGCCCCACTCGCTTGCCTGGGGTTGACCTGGTGGCTGCAAGGCCCCAATCGCTTGCCTGGGGTTGACCTGGTGGCTGCAGGGCCCCATAGGCTTGCAGGGGGTTGACCTGGTGGCTGCAAGGCCCCATTCACTTACCTTTGACCTGGTGGCTGGCGTCTGCAAGGCCCCATTTGCTTGCCTGGGGTTGTCCTGGGCTCCAAAAGTTCCCCTAGGCATGCCTTGGGTTGACCTGGTGACCGGACTTGCTGCCGCCCTTGGGCTTCACTCCCTAAAAACCACCGGGAGTGCGGACGCAGGACCCTCACAACCGCCAGGGCCTTAAGCTCCATCAAGTGCCCCCCCCATCCGGACTTAAGCCTCCAAAGTGCCCCCCGCACCTGGGCCAGGCCCCATTCACTTGCCTGAGGTTGACCTGGTGGCTGCAGGGCCCCAGAGGCTTGCAGGGGGTCGTCCTGGTGGCTGCAAGGCCCCACTCGCTTGCCTGGGGTTGACCTGGTGGCTGCAAGGCCCCAATCGCTTGCCTGGGGTTGACCTGGTGGCTGCAGGGCCCCATAGGCTTGCAGGGGGTTGACCTGGTGGCTGCAAGGCCCCATTCACTTACCTCGTGTTTTCCTGGCGTCTGCAAGGCCCCATTTGCTTGCCTGGGGCTGTCCTGGGCTCCAAAAGTTCCCCTAGGCATGCCTTGGGTTGACCTGGTGACCGGACTTGCTGCCGCCCTGGGCTTCACTCCCTAAAAACCACCGGGAGTGCGGACGCAGGACCCTCACAACCGCCAGGGCCTTAAGCCTCCATCAAGTGCCCCCGCAACACGGGCTTAAGCCTCCAAAAAGTGCCCCCCACAGCTGGGCAAGGCCCCATTCCCTTCCCAGGGTTGACCTGGTGGCTGCAAGTTCCCATTCGCTTACCTGGGGTTGACCTGCTGGCTGCAAGGCCCCATTCGCATACCTGGGTTTGCCTTGGTGCCTGCTAGGCCCCATTCGCTTGCCTTGGGTTGACCTGGTGGCTGCAAGGCCCCATTCGCTTGCCTGGGGTTGACCTGCGCTCCAAAAGTCCCCCTAGGCATGCCTGGGGTTGTCTTGGAGCCTGGACTTGCTGCCGCCCTTGGGCTTCACTCCCAAAAAGCCACCGGGAATGCGGACGCAGGACCCCCACAACCACCAGGGCCTTAAGCTTCCATCAAGTGCCCCCCTCATCCGGACTTAAGCCTCCAAGGAGTGCCCCCCGCACCTGGGCCAGGCCCCATTCACTTGCCTGAGGTTGACCTGGTGGCTGCAGGGCCCCAGAGGCTTGCAGGGGGTCGTCCTGGTGGCTGCAAGGCCCCACTCGCTTGCCCGGGGTTGACCTGGTGGCTGCAAGGCCCCAATCGCTTGCCTGGGGTTGACCTGGTGGCTGCAGGGCCCCATAGGCTTGCAGGGGGTTGACCTGGTGGCTGCAAGGCCCCATTCACTTACCTCGTGTTTTCCTGGCGTCTGCAAGGCCCCATTTGCTTGCCTGGGGCTGTCCTGGGCTCCAAAAGTTCCCCTAGGCATGCCTTGGGTTGACCTGGTGACCGGACTTGCTGCCGCCCTGGGCTTCACTCCCTAAAAACCACCGGGAGTGCGGACGCAGGACCCTCACAACCGCCAGGGGCTTAAGCCTCCATCAAGTGCCCCCCCCACACGGGCTTAAGCCTCCAACAAGTGCCCCCCACACCTGGGCCAGGCCCCATTCCCTTCCCAGGGTTGACCTGGTGGCTGCAAGGCCCCATTCGCTTACCTGGGGTTGACCTGGTGGCTGCAAGGCCCCATTCGCATACCTGGGTTTGCCTTGGTGCCTGCTAGACCCCATTTGCTTGCCTTGGGTTGACCTGGTGGCTGCAAGGCCCCATTCGCTTGCCTGGGGCTTGACCTGGGCTCCAAAAGTTCCGCCTAGGCATGCCTGGGGTTGTTCTGGAGCCCGGACTTGCTGCCGCCCTTGGGCTTCACTCCCTAAAAACCACCGGGAGTGCGGACGCAGGACCCTCACAACCGCCAGGGCCTTAAGCCTCCATCAAGTGCCCCCCCCACACGGGCTTAAGCCTCCAACAAGTGCCCCCCACACCTGGGCCAGGCCCCATTCCCTTCCCAGGGTTGACCTGGTGGCTGCAAGTTCCCATTCGCTTACCTGGGGTTGACCTGCTGGCTGCAAGGCCCCATTCGCATACCTGGGTTTGCCTTGGTGCCTGCTAGGCCCCATTTGCTTGCCTTGGGTTGACCTGGTGGCTGCAAGGCCCCATTCGCTTGCCTGGGGTTGACCTGGGCTCCAAAAGTCCCCTAGGCATGCCTGGGGTTGTCTTGGAGCCTGGACTTGCTGCCGCCCTTGGGCTTCACTCCCAAAAAACCACCGGGAATGCGGACGCAGGACCCCCACAACCACCAGGGCCTTAAGCTTCCATCAAGTGCCCCCCCCATCCGGACTTAAGCCTCCAAGGAGTGCCCCCCGCACCTGGGCCAGGCCCCATTCACTTGCCTGAGGTTGACCTGGTGGCTGCAGGGCCCCAGAGGCTTGCAGGGGGTCGTCCTGGTGGCTGCAAGGCCCCACTCGCTTGCCTGGGGTTGACCTGGTGGCTGCAAGGCCCCAATCGCTTGCCTGGGGTTGACCTGGTGGCTGCAGGGCCCCATAGGCTTGCAGGGGGTTGACCTGGTGGCTGCAAGGCCCCATTCACTTACCTCGTGTTTTCCTGGCGTCTGCAAGGCCCCATTTGCTTGCCTGGGGCTGTCCTGGGCTCCAAAAGTTCCCCTAGGCATGCCTTGGGTTGACCTGGTGACCGGACTTGCTGCCGCCCTGGGCTTCACTCCCTAAAAACCACCGGGAGTGCGGACGCAGGACCCTCACAACCGCCAGGGCCTTAAGCCTCCATCAAGTGCCCCCGCAACACGGGCTTAAGCCTCCAAAAAGTGCCCCCCACAGCTGGGCAAGGCCCCATTCCCTTCCCAGGGTTGACCTGGTGGCTGCAAGTTCCCATTCGCTTACCTGGGGTTGACCTGCTGGCTGCAAGGCCCCTGCGCATACCTGGGTTTGCCTTGGTGCCTGCTAGGCCCCATTCGCTTCGCTTGCCTGGGGTTGACCTGCGCTCCAAAAGTCCCCCTAGGCATGCCTGGGGTTGTCTTGGAGCCTGGACTTGCTGCCGCCCTTGGGCTTCACTCCCAAAAAGCCACCGGGAATGCGGACGCAGGACCCCCACAACCACCAGGGCCTTAAGCTTCCATCAAGTGCCCCCCTCATCCGGACTTAAGCCTCCAAGGAGTGCCCCCCGCACCTGGGCCAGGCCCCATTCACTTGCCTGAGGTTGACCTGGTGGCTGCAGGGCCCCAAAGGCTTGCAGGGGGTCGTCCTGGTGGCTGCAAGGCCCCACTCGCTTGCCCGGGGTTGACCGGGTGGCTGCAAGGCCCCAATCGCTTGCCTGGGGTTGACCTGGTGGCTGCAGGGCCCCATAGGCTTGCAGGGGGTTGACCTGGTGGCTGCAAGGCCCCATTCACTTACCTCGTGTTTTCCTGGCGTCTGCAAGGCCCCTTTTGCTTGCCTGGGGTTGTCCTGGGCTCCAAAAGTTCCCCTAGGCATGCCTTGGGTTGACCTGGTGACCGGACTTGCTGCCGCCCTGGGCTTCACTCCCTAAAAACCACCGGGAGTGCGGACGCAGGACCCTCACAACCGCCAGGGGCTTAAGCCTCCATCAAGTGCCCCCCCCACACGGGCTTAAGCCTCCAACAAGTGCCCCCCCCACCTGGGCCAGGCCCCATTCCCTTCCCAGGGTTGACCTGGTGGCTGCAAGGCCCCATTCGCTTACCTGGGGTTGACCTGCTGGCTGCAAGGCCCCATTCGCATACCTGGGTTTGCCTTGGTGCCTGCTAGACCCCATTTGCTTGCCTTGGGTTGACCTGGTGGCTGCAAGGCCCCATTCGCTTGCCTGGGCTTGACCTGGGCTCTAAAATTCCGCCTAGGCATGCCTGGGGTTGTTCTGGAGCCCGGAATTGCTACCTCCCTTGGGCTTCACTCCCAAAAAACCACCGGGAATGCGGACGCAGGACCCCCACAACCACCAGGGCCTTAAGCTTCCATCAAGTGCCCCCCCATCCGGACTTAAGCCTCCAAGGAGTGCCCCCCGCACCTGGGCCAGGCCCCATTCACTTGCCTGAGGTTGACCTGGTGGCTGCAGGGCCCCAGAGGCTTGCAGGGGGTCGTCCTGGTGGCTGCAAGGCCCCACTCGCTTGCCTGGGGTTGACCTGGTGGCTGCAAGGCCCCAATCGCTTGCCTGGGGTTGACCTGGTGGCTGCAGGGCCCCATAGGCTTGCAGGGGGTTGACCTGGTGGCTGCAAGGCCCCATTCACTTACCTCGTGTTTTCCTGGCGTCTGCAAGGCCCCATTTGCTTGCCTGGGGCTGTCCTGGGCTCCAAAAGTTCCCCTAGGCATGCCTTGGGTTGACCTGGTGACCGGACTTGCTGCCGCCCTGGGCTTCACTCCCTAAAAACCACCGGGAGTGCGGACGCAGGACCCTCACAACCGCCAGGGCCTTAAGCCTCCATCAAGTGCCCCCCCGCAACACGGGCTTAAGCCTCCAACAAGTGCCCCCCACACCTGGGCCAGGCCCCATTCCCTTCCCAGGGTTGACCTGGTGGCTGCAAGGCCCCATTCGCTTACCTGGGGTTGACCTGCTGGCTGCAAGGCCCCATTCGCATACCTGGGTTTGCCTTGGTGCCTGCTAGACCCCATTTGCTTGCCTTGGGTTGACCTGGTGGCTGCAAGGCCCCATTCGCTTGCCTGGGCTTGACCTGGGCTCTAAAATTCCGCCTAGGCATGCCTGGGGTTGTTCTGGAGCCCGGAATTGCTACCTCCCTTGGGCTTCACTCCCAAAAAACCACCGGGAGTGCGGACGCAGGACCCTCACAACCGCCAGGGCCTTAAGCCTCCATCAAGTGCCCCCCCCACACGGGCTTAAGCCTCCAACAAGTGCCCCCCACACCTGGGCCAGGCCCCATTCCCTTCCCAGGGTTGACCTGGTGGCTGCAAGTTCCCATTCGCTTACCTGGGGTTGACCTGCTGGCTGCAAGGCCCCATTCGCATACCTGGGTTTGCCTTGGTGCCTGCTAGGCCCCATTCGCTTGCCTTGGGTTGACCTGGTGGCTGCAAGGCCCCATTCGCTTGCCTGGGGTTGACCTGCGCTCCAAAAGTCCCCCTAGGCATGCCTGGGGTTGTCTTGGAGCCTGGACTTGCTGCCGCCCTTGGGCTTCACTCCCAAAAAGCCACCGGGAATGCGGACGCAGGACCCCCACAACCACCAGGGCCTTAAGCTTCCATCAAGTGCCCCCCCATCCGGACTTAAGCCTCCAAGGAGTGCCCCCCGCACCTGGGCCAGGCCCCATTCACTTGCCTGAGGTTGACCTGGTGGCTGCAGGGCCCCAGAGGCTTGCAGGGGGTCGTCCTGGTGGCTGCAAGGCCCCACTCGCTTGCCTGGGGTTGACCTGGTGGCTGCAAGGCCCCAATCGCTTGCCTGGGGTTGACCTGGTGGCTGCAGGGCCCCATAGGCTTGCAGGGGGTTGACCTGGTGGCTGCAAGGCCCCATTCACTTACCTCGTGTTTTCCTGGCGTCTGCAAGGCCCCATTTGCTTGCCTGGGGCTGTCCTGGGCTCCAAAAGTTCCCCTAGGCATGCCTTGGGTTGACCTGGTGACCGGACTTGCTGCCGCCCTGGGCTTCACTCCCTAAAAACCACCGGGAGTGCGGACGCAGGACCCTCACAACCGCCAGGGGCTTAAGCCTCCATCAAGTGCCCCCCCACACGGGCTTAAGCCTCCAACAAGTGCCCCCCACACCTGGGCCAGGCCCCATTCCCTTCCCAGGGTTGACCTGGTGGCTGCAAGGCCCCATTCGCTTACCTGGGGTTGACCTGCTGGCTGCAAGGCCCCATTCGCATACCTGGGTTTGCCTTGGTGCCTGCTAGGCCCCATTCGCTTGCCTTGGGGACCTGGTGGCTGCAAGGCCCCATTCGCTTGCCTGGGGCTTCCAAAACCACCGGGAGTGCGGACGCAGGACCCTCACAACCGCCAGGGCCTTAAGCCTCCATCAAGTGCCCCCGCAACACGGGCTTAAGCCTCCAAAAAGTGCCCCCCACAGCTGGGCAAGGCCCCATTCCCTTCCCAGGGTTGACCTGGTGGCTGCAAGGCCCCATTCGCTTGCCTGGGGTTGACCTGCGCTCCAAAAGTCCCCCTAGGCATGCCTGGGGTTGTCTTGGAGCCTGGACTTGCTGCCGCCCTTGGGCTTCACTCCCAAAAAGCCACCGGGAATGCGGACGCAGGACCCCCACAACCACCAGGGCCTTAAGCTTCCATCAAGTGCCCCCCTCATCCGGACTTAAGCCTCCAAGGAGTGCCCCCCGCACCTGGGCCAGGCCCCATTCACTTGCCTGAGGTTGACCTGGTGGCTGCAGGGCCCCAAAGGCTTGCAGGGGGTCGTCCTGGTGGCTGCAAGGCCCCACTCGCTTGCCCGGGGTTGACCGGGTGGCTGCAAGGCCCCAATCGCTTGCCTGGGGTTGACCTGGTGGCTGCAGGGCCCCATAGGCTTGCAGGGGGTTGACCTGGTGGCTGCAAGGCCCCATTCACTTACCTCGTGTTTTCCTGGCGTCTGCAAGGCCCCATTTGCTTGCCTGGGGTTGTCCTGGGCTCCAAAAGTTCCCCTAGGCATGCCTTGGGTTGACCTGGTGACCGGACTTGCTGCCGCCCTGGGCTTCACTCCCTAAAAACCACCGGGAGTGCGGACGCAGGACCCTCACAACCGCCAGGGCCTTAAGCCTCCATCAAGTGCCCCCCCCACACGGGCTTAAGCCTCCAACAAGTGCCCCCCCCACCTGGGCCAGGCCCCATTCCCTTCCCAGGGTTGACCTGGTGGCTGCAAGGCCCCATTCGCTTACCTGGGGTTGACCTGCTGGCTGCAAGGCCCCATTCGCATACCTGGGTTTGCCTTGGTGCCTGCTAGACCCCATTTGCTTGCCTTGGGTTGACCTGGTGGCTGCAAGGCCCCATTCGCTTGCCTGGGCTTGACCTGGGCTCTAAAATTCCGCCTAGGCATGCCTGGGGTTGTTCTGGAGCCCGGAATTGCTACCTCCCTTGGGCTTCACTCCCAAAAAACCACCGGGAATGCGGACGCAGGACCCCCACAACCACCAGGGCCTTAAGCTTCCATCAAGTGCCCCCCCCATCCGGACTTAAGCCTCCAAGGAGTGCCCCCCGCACCTGGGCCAGGCCCCATTCACTTGCCTGAGGTTGACCTGGTGGCTGCAGGGCCCCAGAGGCTTGCAGGGGGTCGTCCTGGTGGCTGCAAGGCCCCACTCGCTTGCCTGGGGTTGACCTGGTGGCTGCAAGGCCCCAATCGCTTGCCTGGGGTTGACCTGGTGGCTGCAGGGCCCCATAGGCTTGCAGGGGGTTGACCTGGTGGCTGCAAGGCCCCATTCACTTACCTCGTGTTTTCCTGGCGTCTGCAAGGCCCCATTTGCTTGCCTGGGGCTGTCCTGGGCTCCAAAAGTTCCCCTAGGCATGCCTTGGGTTGACCTGGTGACCGGACTTGCTGCCGCCCTGGGCTTCACTCCCTAAAAACCACCGGGAGTGCGGACGCAGGACCCTCACAACCGCCAGGGCCTTAAGCCTCCATCAAGTGCCCCCGCAACACGGGCTTAAGCCTCCAACAAGTGCCCCCCACAGCTGGGCCAGGCCCCATTCCCTTCCCAGGGTTGACCTGGTGGCTGCAAGGCCCCATTCGCTTACCTGGGGTTGACCTGCTGGCTGCAAGGCCCCATTCGCATACCTGGGTTTGCCTGGTGCTGCTAGGGCCCCATAGGCTTGCAGGGGGTTGACCTGGTGGCTGCAAGGCCCCAGCTGGGCAAGGCCCCATTCCCTTCCCAGGGTTGACCTGGTGGCTGCAAGGCCCCATTCGCTTACCTGGGGTTGACCTGCTGGCTGCAAGGCCCCATTACCTGGGTTTGCCTTGGTGCCTGCTAGGCCCCATTCGCTTGCCTTGGGTTGACCTGGTGGCTGCAAGGCCCCATTCGCTTGCCTGGGGTTGACCTGCGCTCCAAAAGTCCCCCTAGGCATGCCTGGGGTTGTCTTGGAGCCTGGACTTGCTGCCGCCCTTGGGCTTCACTCCCAAAAAGCCACCGGGAATGCGGACGCAGGACCCCCACAACCACCAGGGCCTTAAGCTTCCATCAAGTGCCCCCCTCATCCGGACTTAAGCCTCCAAGGAGTGCCCCCCGCACCTGGGCCAGGCCCCATTCACTTGCCTGAGGTTGACCTGGTGGCTGCAGGGCCCCAGAGGCTTGCAGGGGGTCGTCCTGGTGGCTGCAAGGCCCCACTCGCTTGCCTGGGGTTGACCTGGTGGCTGCAAGGCCCCAATCGCTTGCCTGGGGTTGACCTGGTGGCTGCAGGGCCCCATAGGCTTGCAGGGGGTTGACCTGGTGGCTGCAAGGCCCCATTCACTTACCTCGTGTTTTCCTGGCGTCTGCAAGGCCCCATTTGCTTGCCTGGGGCTGTCCTGGGCTCCAAAAGTTCCCCTAGGCATGCCTTGGGTTGACCTGGTGACCGGACTTGCTGCCGCCCTGGGCTTCACTCCCTAAAAACCACCGGGAGTGCGGACGCAGGACCCTCACAACCGCCAGGGCTTAAGCCTCCATCAAGTGCCCCCCCCACACGGGCTTAAGCCTCCAACAAGTGCCCCCCACACCTGGGCCAGGCCCCATTCCCTTCCCAGGGTTGACCTGGTGGCTGCAAGGCCCCATTCGCTTGCCTGGGGTTGACCTGGTGGCTGCAAGGCCCCATTCGCTTACCTGGGTTTGCCTTGGTGCCTGCTAGGCCCCATTTGCTTGCCTTGGGTTGACCTGGTGGCTGCAAGGCCCCATTCGCTTGCCTGGGCTTGACCTGGGCTCCAAAAGTTCCGCCTAGGCATGCCTGGGGTTGTTCTGGAGCCCGGACTTGCTGCCGCCCTTGGGCTTCACTCCCAAAAAACCACCGGGAGTGCGGACGCAGGACCCTCACAACCGCCAGGGCCTTAAGCCTCCATCAAGTGCCCCCGCAACACGGGCTTAAGCCTCCAAAAAGTGCCCCCCACAGCTGGGCAAGGCCCCATTCCCTTCCCAGGGTTGACCTGGTGGCTGCAAGTTCCCATTCGCTTACCTGGGGTTGACCTGCTGGCTGCAAGGCCCCATTCGCATACCTGGGTTTGCCTTGGTGCCTGCTAGGCCCCATTCGCTTGCCTTGGGTTGACCTGGTGGCTGCAAGGCCCCATTCGCTTGCCTGGGGTTGACCTGCGCTCCAAAAGTCCCCCTAGGCATGCCTGGGGTTGTCTTGGAGCCTGGACTTGCTGCCGCCCTTGGGCTTCACTCCCAAAAAGCCACCGGGAATGCGGACGCAGGACCCCCACAACCACCAGGGCCTTAAGCTTCCATCAAGTGCCCCCCTCATCCGGACTTAAGCCTCCAAGGAGTGCCCCCCGCACCTGGGCCAGGCCCCATTCACTTGCCTGAGGTTGACCTGGTGGCTGCAGGGCCCCAGAGGCTTGCAGGGGGTCGTCCTGGTGGCTGCAAGGCCCCACTCGCTTGCCCGGGGTTGACCGGGTGGCTGCAAGGCCCCAATCGCTTGCCTGGGGTTGACCTGGTGGCTGCAGGGCCCCATAGGCTTGCAGGGGGTTGACCTGGTGGCTGCAAGGCCCCATTCACTTACCTCGTGTTTTCCTGGCGTCTGCAAGGCCCCATTTGCTTGCCTGGGGCTGTCCTGGGCTCCAAAAGTTCCCCTAGGCATGCCTTGGGTTGACCTGGTGACCGGACTTGCTGCCGCCCTGGGCTTCACTCCCTAAAAACCACCGGGAGTGCGGACGCAGGACCCTCACAACCGCCAGGGCCTTAAGCCTCCATCAAGTGCCCCCCCCACACGGGCTTAAGCCTCCAACAAGTGCCCCCCACACCTGGGCCAGGCCCCATTCCCTTCCCAGGGTTGACCTGGTGGCTGCAAGGCCCCATTCGCTTACCTGGGGTTGACCTGCTGGCTGCAAGGCCCCATTCGCATACCTGGGTTTGCCTTGGTGCCTGCTAGACCCCATTCGCTTGCCTTGGGTTGACCTGGTGGCTGCAAGGCCCCATTCGCTTGCCTGGGCTTGACCTGGGCTCTAAAAGTCCGCCTAGGCATGCCTGGGGTTGTTCTGGAGCCCGGACTTGCTACCTCCCTTGGGCTTCACTCCCAAAAAACCACCGGGAATGCGGACGCAGGACCCCCACAACCACCAGGGCCTTAAGCTTCCATCAAGTGCCCCCCCCATCCGGACTTAAGCCTCCAAGGAGTGCCCCCCGCACCTGGGCCAGGCCCCATTCACTTGCCTGAGGTTGACCTGGTGGCTGCAGGGCCCCAGAGGCTTGCAGGGGGTCGTCCTGGTGGCTGCAAGGCCCCACTCGCTTGCCTGGGGTTGACCTGGTGGCTGCAAGGCCCCAATCGCTTGCCTGGGGTTGACCTGGTGGCTGCAGGGCCCCATAGGCTTGCAGGGGGTTGACCTGGTGGCTGCAAGGCCCCATTCACTTACCTCGTGTTTTCCTGGCGTCTGCAAGGCCCCATTTGCTTGCCTGGGGCTGTCCTGGGCTCCAAAAGTTCCCCTAGGCATGCCTTGGGTTGACCTGGTGACCGGACTTGCTGCCGCCCTGGGCTTCACTCCCTAAAAACCACCGGGAGTGCGGACGCAGGACCCTCACAACCGCCAGGGCCTTAAGCCTCCATCAAGTGCCCCCGCAACACGGGCTTAAGCCTCCAAAAAGTGCCCCCCACAGCTGGGCAAGGCCCCATTCCCTTCCCAGGGTTGACCTGGTGGCTGCAAGTTCCCATTCGCTTACCTGGGGTTGACCTGCTGGCTGCAAGGCCCCATTCGCATACCTGGGTTTGCCTTGGTGCCTGCTAGGCCCCATTCGCTTGCCTTGGGTTGACCTGGTGGCTGCAAGGCCCCATTCGCTTGCCTGGGGTTGACCTGCGCTCCAAAAGTCCCCCTAGGCATGCCTGGGGTTGTCTTGGAGCCTGGACTTGCTGCCGCCCTTGGGCTTCACTCCCAAAAAGCCACCGGGAATGCGGACGCAGGACCCCCACAACCACCAGGGCCTTAAGCTTCCATCAAGTGCCCCCCCATCCGGACTTAAGCCTCCAAGGAGTGCCCCCCGCACCTGGGCCAGGCCCCATTCACTTGCCTGAGGTTGACCTGGTGGCTGCAGGGCCCCAGAGGCTTGCAGGGGGTCGTCCTGGTGGCTGCAAGGCCCCACTCGCTTGCCTGGGGTTGACCTGGTGGCTGCAAGGCCCCAATCGCTTGCCTGGGGTTGACCTGGTGGCTGCAGGGCCCCATAGGCTTGCAGGGGGTTGACCTGGTGGCTGCAAGGCCCCATTCACTTACCTCGTGTTTTCCTGGCGTCTGCAAGGCCCCATTTGCTTGCCTGGGGCTGTCCTGGGCTCCAAAAGTTCCCCTAGGCATGCCTTGGGTTGACCTGGTGACCGGACTTGCTGCCGCCCTGGGCTTCACTCCCTAAAAACCACCGGGAGTGCGGACGCAGGACCCTCACAACCGCCAGGGCCTTAAGCCTCCATCAAGTGCCCCCGCAACACGGGCTTAAGCCTCCAAAAAGTGCCCCCCACAGCTGGGCAAGGCCCCATTCCCTTCCCAGGGTTGACCTGGTGGCTGCAAGTTCCCATTCGCTTACCTGGGGTTGACCTGCTGGCTGCAAGGCCCCATTCGCATACCTGGGTTTGCCTTGGTGCCTGCTAGGCCCCATTCGCTTGCCTTGGGTTGACCTGGTGGCTGCAAGGCCCCATTCGCTTGCCTGGGGTTGACCTGCGCTCCAAAAGTCCCCCTAGGCATGCCTGGGGTTGTCTTGGAGCCTGGACTTGCTGCCGCCCTTGGGCTTCACTCCCAAAAAGCCACCGGGAATGCGGACGCAGGACCCCCACAACCACCAGGGCCTTAAGCTTCCATCAAGTGCCCCCCTCATCCGGACTTAAGCCTCCAAGGAGTGCCCCCCGCACCTGGGCCAGGCCCCATTCACTTGCCTGAGGTTGACCTGGTGGCTGCAGGGCCCCAAAGGCTTGCAGGGGGTCGTCCTGGTGGCTGCAAGGCCCCACTCGCTTGCCCGGGGTTGACCGGGTGGCTGCAAGGCCCCAATCGCTTGCCTGGGGTTGACCTGGTGGCTGCAGGGCCCCATAGGCTTGCAGGGGGTTGACCTGGTGGCTGCAAGGCCCCATTCACTTACCTCGTGTTTTCCTGGCGTCTGCAAGGCCCCATTTGCTTGCCTGGGGCTGTCCTGGGCTCCAAAAGTTCCCCTAGGCATGCCTTGGGTTGACCTGGTGACCGGACTTGCTGCCGCCCTGGGCTTCACTCCCTAAAAACCACCGGGAGTGCGGACGCAGGACCCTCACAACCGCCAGGGGCTTAAGCCTCCATCAAGTGCCCCCCCCACACGGGCTTAAGCCTCCAACAAGTGCCCCCCCCACCTGGGCCAGGCCCCATTCCCTTCCCAGGGTTGACCTGGTGGCTGCAAGGCCCCATTCGCTTACCTGGGGTTGACCTGCTGGCTGCAAGGCCCCATTCGCATACCTGGGTTTGCCTTGGTGCCTGCTAGACCCCATTTGCTTGCCTTGGGTTGACCTGGTGGCTGCAAGGCCCCATTCGCTTGCCTGGGCTTGACCTGGGCTCTAAAATTCCGCCTAGGCATGCCTGGGGTTGTTCTGGAGCCCGGAATTGCTACCTCCCTTGGGCTTCACTCCCTAAAAACCACCGGGAGTGCGGACGCAGGACCCTCACAACCGCCAGGGCCTTAAGCCTCCATCAAGTGCCCCCGCAACACGGGCTTAAGCCTCCAAAAAGTGCCCCCCACAGCTGGGCAAGGCCCCATTCCCTTCCCAGGGTTGACCTGGTGGCTGCAAGGCCCCATTCGCTTACCTGGGGTTGACCTGCTGGCTGCAAGGCCCCATTCGCATACCTGGGTTTGCCTTGGTGCCTGCTAGGCCCCATTCGCTTGCCTTGGGTTGACCTGGTGGCTGCAAGGCCCCATTCGCTTGCCTGGGGTTGACCTGGGCTCCAAAAGTCCCCCTAGGCATGCCTGGGGTTGTCTTGGAGCCTGGACTTGCTGCCGCCCTTGGGCTTCACTCCCAAAAACCACCGGGAATGCGGACGCAGGACCCCCACAACCACCAGGGCCTTAAGCTTCCATCAAGTGCCCCCCCATCCGGACTTAAGCCTCCAAGGAGTGCCCCCCGCACCTGGGCCAGGCCCCATTCACTTGCCTGAGGTTGACCTGGTGGCTGCAGGGCCCCAGAGGCTTGCAGGGGGTCGTCCTGGTGGCTGCAAGGCCCCACTCGCTTGCCTGGGGTTGACCTGGTGGCTGCAAGGCCCCAATCGCTTGCCTGGGGTTGACCTGGTGGCTGCAGGGCCCCATAGGCTTGCAGGGGGTTGACCTGGTGGCTGCAAGGCCCCATTCACTTACCTCGTGTTTTCCTGGCGTCTGCAAGGCCCCATTTGCTTGCCTGGGGCTGTCCTGGGCTCCAAAAGTTCCCCTAGGCATGCCTTGGGTTGACCTGGTGACCGGACTTGCTGCCGCCCTGGGCTTCACTCCCTAAAAACCACCGGGAGTGCGGACGCAGGACCCTCACAACCGCCAGGGCCTTAAGCCTCCATCAAGTGCCCCCGCAACACGGGCTTAAGCCTCCAAAAAGTGCCCCCCACAGCTGGGCAAGGCCCCATTCCCTTCCCGGGTTGACCTGGTGGCTGCAAGTTCCCATTCGCTTACCTGGGGTTGACCTGCTGGCTGCAAGGCCCCATTCGCATACCTGGGTTTGCCTTGGTGCCTGCTAGGCCCCATTCGCTTGCCTTGGGTTGACCTGGTGGCTGCAAGGCCCCATTCGCTTGCCTGGGGTTGACCTGCGCTCCAAAAGTCCCCCTAGGCATGCCTGGGGTTGTCTTGGAGCCTGGACTTGCTGCCGCCCTTGGGCTTCACTCCCAAAAAGCCACCGGGAATGCGGACGCAGGACCCCCACAACCACCAGGGCCTTAAGCTTCCATCAAGTGCCCCCCCCATCCGGACTTAAGCCTCCAAGGAGTGCCCCCCGCACCTGGGCCAGGCCCCATTCACTTGCCTGAGGTTGACCTGGTGGCTGCAGGGCCCCAGAGGCTTGCAGGGGGTCGTCCTGGTGGCTGCAAGGCCCCACTCGCTTGCCTGGGGTTGACCTGGTGGCTGCAAGGCCCCAATCGCTTGCCTGGGGTTGACCTGGTGGCTGCAGGGCCCCATAGGCTTGCAGGGGGTTGACCTGGTGGCTGCAAGGCCCCATTCACTTACCTCGTGTTTTCCTGGCGTCTGCAAGGCCCCATTTGCTTGCCTGGGGCTGTCCTGGGCTCCAAAAGTTCCCCTAGGCATGCCTTGGGTTGACCTGGTGACCGGACTTGCTGCCGCCCTGGGCTTCACTCCCTAAAAACCACCGGGAGTGCGGACGCAGGACCCTCACAACCGCCAGGGCCTTAAGCCTCCATCAAGTGCCCCCGCAACACGGGCTTAAGCCTCCAAAAAGTGCCCCCCACAGCTGGGCAAGGCCCCATTCCCTTCCCAGGGTTGACCTGGTGGCTGCAAGTTCCCATTCGCTTACCTGGGGTTGACCTGCTGGCTGCAAGGCCCCATTCGCATACCTGGGTTTGCCTTGGTGCCTGCTAGGCCCCATTCGCTTGCCTTGGGTTGACCTGGTGGCTGCAAGGCCCCATTCGCTTGCCTGGGGTTGACCTGCGCTCCAAAAGTCCCCCTAGGCATGCCTGGGGTTGTCTTGGAGCCTGGACTTGCTGCCGCCCTTGGGCTTCACTCCCAAAAAGCCACCGGGAATGCGGACGCAGGACCCCCACAACCACCAGGGCCTTAAGCTTCCATCAAGTGCCCCCCCATCCGGACTTAAGCCTCCAAGGAGTGCCCCCCGCACCTGGGCCAGGCCCCATTCACTTGCCTGAGGTTGACCTGGTGGCTGCAGGGCCCCAGAGGCTTGCAGGGGGTCGTCCTGGTGGCTGCAAGGCCCCACTCGCTTGCCTGGGGTTGACCTGGTGGCTGCAAGGCCCCAATCGCTTGCCTG
Organism: Crocodylus siamensis; assembly: GCF_052110815.1. Classification (NCBI taxonomy): domain Eukaryota; kingdom Metazoa; phylum Chordata; order Crocodylia; family Crocodylidae; genus Crocodylus; species Crocodylus siamensis. The sequence goes on from NW_028324672.1 coordinate 32,978, forward strand.
GGGTTGACCTGGTGGCTGCAGGGCCCCATAGGCTTGCAGGGGGTTGACCTGGTGGCTGCAAGGCCCCATTCACTTACCTCGTGTTTTCCTGGCGTCTGCAAGGCCCCATTTGCTTGCCTGGGGCTGTCCTGGGCTCCAAAAGTTCCCCTAGGCATGCCTTGGGTTGACCTGGTGACCGGACTTGCTGCCGCCCTGGGCTTCACTCCCTAAAAACCACCGGGAGTGCGGACGCAGGACCCTCACAACCGCCAGGGCCTTAAGCCTCCATCAAGTGCCCCCGCAACACGGGCTTAAGCCTCCAAAAAGTGCCCCCCACAGCTGGGCAAGGCCCCATTCCCTTCCCAGGGTTGACCTGGTGGCTGCAAGTTCCCATTCGCTTACCTGGGGTTGACCTGCTGGCTGCAAGGCCCCATTCGCATACCTGGGTTTGCCTTGGTGCCTGCTAGGCCCCATTCGCTTGCCTTGGGTTGACCTGGTGGCTGCAAGGCCCCATTCGCTTGCCTGGGGTTGACCTGCGCTCCAAAAGTCCCCCTAGGCATGCCTGGGGTTGTCTTGGAGCCTGGACTTGCTGCCGCCCTTGGGCTTCACTCCCAAAAAGCCACCGGGAATGCGGACGCAGGACCCCCACAACCACCAGGGCCTTAAGCTTCCATCAAGTGCCCCCCTCATCCGGACTTAAGCCTCCAAGGAGTGCCCCCCGCACCTGGGCCAGGCCCCATTCACTTGCCTGAGGTTGACCTGGTGGCTGCAGGGCCCCAGAGGCTTGCAGGGGGTCGTCCTGGTGGCTGCAAGGCCCCACTCGCTTGCCCGGGGTTGACCGGGTGGCTGCAAGGCCCCAATCGCTTGCCTGGGGTTGACCTGGTGGCTGCAGGGCCCCATAGGCTTGCAGGGGGTTGACCTGGTGGCTGCAAGGCCCCATTCACTTACCTCGTGTTTTCCTGGCGTCTGCAAGGCCCCATTTGCTTGCCTGGGGTTGTCCTGGGCTCCAAAAGTTCCCCTAGGCATGCCTTGGGTTGACCTGGTGACCGGACTTGCTGCCGCCCTGGGCTTCACTCCCTAAAAACCACCGGGAGTGCGGACGCAGGACCCTCACAACCGCCAGGGCCTTAAGCCTCCATCAAGTGCCCCCCCCACACGGGCTTAAGCCTCCAACAAGTGCCCCCCACACCTGGGCCAGGCCCCATTCCCTTCCCAGGGTTGACCTGGTGGCTGCAAGGCCCCATTCGCTTACCTGGGGTTGACCTGGTGGCTGCAAGGCCCCATTCGCTTACCTGGGTTTGCCTTGGTGCCTGCTAGGGGCTTGCAGGGGGTTGACCTGGTGGCTGCAAGGCCCCATTCGCTTGCCTGGGGCTTGCCTGGGGCTGTCCTGGGCTCCAAAAGTTCCGCCTAGGCATGCCTGGGGTTGTTCTGGAGCCCGGAATTGCTGCCTCCCTTGGGCTTCACTCCCTAAAAACCACCGGGAGTGCGGACGCAGGACCCTCACAACCACCAGGGCCTTAAGCCTCCATCAAGTGCCCCCCCCACACGGGCTTAAGCCTCCAACAAGTGCCCCCCACACCTGGGCCAGGCCCCATTCCCTTGCCTGAGGTTGACCTGGTGGCTGCAGGGCCCCAGAGGCTTGCAGGGGGTCGATCGCATACCTGGGTTTGCCTTGGTGCCTGCT
>NW_028324673.1:0-48629 GCF_052110815.1 Crocodylus siamensis
AAGCTTCCATCAAGTGCCCCCCCCATCCGGACTTAAGCCTCCAAGGAGTGCCCCCCGCACCTGGGCCAGGCCCCATTCACTTGCCTGAGGTTGACCTGGTGGCTGCAGGGCCCCAGAGGCTTGCAGGGGGTCGTCCTGGTGGCTGCAAGGCCCCACTCGCTTGCCCGGGGTTGACCGGGTGGCTGCAAGGCCCCAATCGCTTGCCTGGGGTGACCTGGTGGCTGCAGGGCCCCATAGGCTTGCAGGGGGTTGACCTGGTGGCTGCAAGGCCCCATTCACTTACCTCGTGTTTTCCTGGCGTCTGCAAGGCCCCATTTGCTTGCCTGGGGCTGTCCTGGGCTCCAAAAGTTCCCCTAGGCATGCCTTGGGTTGACCTGGTGACCGGACTTGCTGCCGCCCTGGGCTTCACTCCCTAAAAACCACCGGGAGTGCGGACGCAGGACCCTCACAACCGCCAGGGCCTTAAGCCTCCATCAAGTGCCCCCCCCACACGGGCTTAAGCCTCCAACAAGTGCCCCCCACACCTGGGCCAGGCCCCATTCACTTGCCTGAGGTTGACCTGGTGGCTGCAGGGCCCCAGAGGCTTGCAGGGGGTCGTCCTGGTGGCTGCAAGGCCCCACTCGCTTGCCTGGGGTTGACCTGGTGGCTGCAAGGCCCCAATCGCTTGCCTGGGGTTGACCTGGTGGCTGCAGGGCCCCATAGGCTTGCAGGGGGTTGACCTGGTGGCTGCAAGGCCCCATTCACTTACCTCGTGTTTTCCTGGCGTCTGCAAGGCCCCATTTGCTTGCCTGGGGCTGTCCTGGGCTCCAAAAGTTCCCCTAGGCATGCCTTGGGTTGACCTGGTGACCGGACTTGCTGCCGCCCTGGGCTTCACTCCCTAAAAACCACCGGGAGTGCGGACGCAGGACCCTCACAACCGCCAGGGCCTTAAGCCTCCATCAAGTGCCCCCGCAACACGGGCTTAAGCCTCCAAAAAGTGCCCCCCACAGCTGGGCAAGGCCCCATTCCCTTCCCAGGGTTGACCTGGTGGCTGCAAGTTCCCATTCGCTTACCTGGGGTTGACCTGCTGGCTGCAAGGCCCCATTCGCATACCTGGGTTTGCCTTGGTGCCTGCTAGGCCCCATTCGCTTGCCTTGGGTTGACCTGGTGGCTGCAAGGCCCCATTCGCTTGCCTGGGGTTGACCTGCGCTCCAAAAGTCCCCCTAGGCATGCCTGGGGTTGTCTTGGAGCCTGGACTTGCTGCCGCCCTTGGGCTTCACTCCCAAAAAGCCACCGGGAATGCGGACGCAGGACCCCCACAACCACCAGGGCCTTAAGCTTCCATCAAGTGCCCCCCTCATCCGGACTTAAGCCTCCAAGGAGTGCCCCCCGCACCTGGGCCAGGCCCCATTCACTTGCCTGAGGTTGACCTGGTGGCTGCAGGGCCCCAAAGGCTTGCAGGGGGTCGTCCTGGTGGCTGCAAGGCCCCACTCGCTTGCCCGGGGTTGACCGGGTGGCTGCAAGGCCCCAATCGCTTGCCTGGGGTTGACCTGGTGGCTGCAGGGCCCCATAGGCTTGCAGGGGGTTGACCTGGTGGCTGCAAGGCCCCATTCACTTACCTCGTGTTTTCCTGGCGTCTGCAAGGCCCCTTTTGCTTGCCTGGGGTTGTCCTGGGCTCCAAAAGTTCCCCTAGGCATGCCTTGGGTTGACCTGGTGACCGGACTTGCTGCCGCCCTGGGCTTCACTCCCTAAAAACCACCGGGAGTGCGGACGCAGGACCCTCACAACCGCCAGGGGCTTAAGCCTCCATCAAGTGCCCCCCCCACACGGGCTTAAGCCTCCAACAAGTGCCCCCCCGCACCTGGGCCAGGCCCCATTCACTTGCCTGAGGTTGACCTGGTGGCTGCAGGGCCCCAGAGGCTTGCAGGGGGTCGTCCTGGTGGCTGCAAGGCCCCACTCGCTTGCCTGGGGTTGACCTGGTGGCTGCAAGGCCCCAATCGCTTGCCTGGGGTTGACCTGGTGGCTGCAGGGCCCCATAGGCTTGCAGGGGGTTGACCTGGTGGCTGCAAGGCCCCATTCACTTACCTCGTGTTTTCCTGGCGTCTGCAAGGCCCCATTTGCTTGCCTGGGGCTGTCCTGGGCTCCAAAAGTTCCCCTAGGCATGCCTTGGGTTGACCTGGTGACCGGACTTGCTGCCGCCCTGGGCTTCACTCCCTAAAAACCACCGGGAGTGCGGACGCAGGACCCTCACAACCGCCAGGGCCTTAAGCCTCCATCAAGTGCCCCCCCCACACGGGCTTAAGCCTCCAACAAGTGCCCCCCCCACCTGGGCCAGGCCCCATTCCCTTCCCAGGGTTGACCTGGTGGCTGCAAGGCCGCCATTCGCTTACCTGGGGTTGACCTGCTGGCTGCAAGGCCCCATTCGCATACCTGGGTTTGCCTTGGTGCCTGCTAGACCCCATTTGCTTGCCTTGGGTTGACCTGGTGGCTGCAAGGCCCCATTCGCTTGCCTGGGCTTGACCTGGGCTCTAAAATTCCGCCTAGGCATGCCTGGGGTTGTTCTGGAGCCCGGAATTGCTACCTCCCTTGGGCTTCACTCCCAAAAAACCACCGGGAATGCGGACGCAGGACCCCCACAACCACCAGGGCCTTAAGCCTCCATCAAGTGCCCCCCCCACACGGGCTTAAGCCTCCAACAAGTGCCCCCCACACCTGGGCCAGGCCCCATTCACTTGCCTGAGGTTGACCTGGTGGCTGCAGGGCCCCAGAGGCTTGCAGGGGGTCGTCCTGGTGGCTGCAAGGGCTTGCCGTTGACCTGGTGGCTGCAAGGCCCCAATCGCTTGCCTGGGGTTGACCTGGTGGCTGCAGGGCCCCATAGGCTTGCAGGGGGTTGACCTGGTGGCTGCAAGGCCCCATTCACTTACCTCGTGTTTTCCTGGCGTCTGCAAGGCCCCATTTGCTTGCCTGGGGCTGTCCTGGGCTCCAAAAGTTCCCCTAGGCATGCCTTGGGTTGACCTGGTGACCGGACTTGCTGCCGCCCTGGGCTTCACTCCCTAAAAACCACCGGGAGTGCGGACGCAGGACCCTCACAACCGCCAGGGCCTTAAGCCTCCATCAAGTGCCCCCGCAACACGGGCTTAAGCCTCCAAAAAGTGCCCCCCACAGCTGGGCAAGGCCCCATTCCCCCAGGGTTGACCTGGTGGCTGCAAGGCCCCATTCGCTTACCTGGGGTTGACCTGCTGGCTGCAAGGCCCCATTCGCATACCTGGGTTTGCCTTGGGTGCTGCCCCATTTGCTTGCCTTGGGTTGACCTGGTGGCTGCAAGGCCCCATTCGCTTGCCTGGGGTTGACCTGCGCTCCAAAAGTCCCCCTAGGCATGCCTGGGGTTGTCTTGGAGCCTGGACTTGCTGCCGCCCTTGGGCTTCACTCCCAAAAAGCCACCGGGAATGCGGACGCAGGACCCCCACAACCACCAGGGCCTTAAGCTTCCATCAAGTGCCCCCCCATCCGGACTTAAGCCTCCAAGGAGTGCCCCCCGCACCTGGGCCAGGCCCCATTCACTTGCCTGAGGTTGACCTGGTGGCTGCAGGGCCCCAGAGGCTTGCAGGGGGTCGTCCTGGTGGCTGCAAGGCCCCACTCGCTTGCCTGGGGTTGACCTGGTGGCTGCAAGGCCCCAATCGCTTGCCTGGGGTTGACCTGGTGGCTGCAGGGCCCCATAGGCTTGCAGGGGGTTGACCTGGTGGCTGCAAGGCCCCATTCACTTACCTCGTGTTTTCCTGGCGTCTGCAAGGCCCCATTTGCTTGCCTGGGGCTGTCCTGGGCTCCAAAAGTTCCCCTAGGCATGCCTTGGGTTGACCTGGTGACCGGACTTGCTGCCGCCCTGGGCTTCACTCCCTAAAAACCACCGGGAGTGCGGACGCAGGACCCTCACAACCGCCAGGGCCTTAAGCCTCCATCAAGTGCCCCCGCAACACGGGCTTAAGCCTCCAACAAGTGCCCCCCCACAGCTGGGCCAGGCCCCATTCCCTTGCCTGAGGTTGACCTGGTGGCTGAGGCCCCATTCGCTTGCCAGGGGGTTGACCTGGTGGCTGCAAGGCCCCATTCGCTTGCCTGGGGTTGACCTGGGCTCCAAAAGTTCCCCTAGGCATGCCTGGGGTTGTCTTGGAGCCTGGACTTGCTGCCGCCCTTGGGCTTCACTCCCAAAAACCACCGGGAGTGCGGACGCAGGACCCTCACAACCGCCAGGGCCTTAAGCCTCCATCAAGTGCCCCCCCCAACACGGGCTTAAGCCTCCAACAAGTGCCCCCCCCACCTGGGCCAGGCCCCATTCCCTTCCCAGGGTTGACCTGGTGGCTGCAAGGCGCCATTCGCTTACCTGGGGTTGACCTGCTGGCTGCAAGGCCCCATTCGCATACCTGGGTTTGCCTTGGTGCCTGCTAGACCCCATTTGCTTGCCTTGGGTTGACCTGGTGGCTGCAAGGCCCCATTCGCTTGCCTGGGCTTGACCTGGGCTCTAAAATTCCGCCTAGGCATGCCTGGGGTTGTTCTGGAGCCCGGAATTGCTACCTCCCTTGGGCTTCACTCCCTAAAAACCACCGGGAGTGCGGACGCAGGACCCTCACAACCGCCAGGGCCTTAAGCCTCCATCAAGTGCCCCCCCCACGGACTTAAGCCTCCAAAGGAGTGCCCCCCGCACCTGGGCCAGGCCCCATTCACTTGCCTGAGGTTGACCTGGTGGCTGCAGGGCCCCAGAGGCTTGCAGGGGGTCGTCCTGGTGGCTGCAAGGCCCCACTCGCTTGCCTGGGGTTGACCTGGTGGCTGCAAGGCCCCAATCGCTTGCCTGGGGTTGACCTGGTGGCTGCAGGGCCCCATAGGCTTGCAGGGGGTTGACCTGGTGGCTGCAAGGCCCCATTCACTTACCTCGTGTTTTCCTGGCGTCTGCAAGGCCCCATTTGCTTGCCTGGGGCTGTCCTGGGCTCCAAAAGTTCCCCTAGGCATGCCTTGGGTTGACCTGGTGACCGGACTTGCTGCCGCCCTGGGCTTCACTCCCTAAAAACCACCGGGAGTGCGGACGCAGGACCCTCACAACCGCCAGGGCCTTAAGCCTCCATCAAGTGCCCCCCCCACACGGGCTTAAGCCTCCAACAAGTGCCCCCCACAGCTGGGCAAGGCCCCATTCCCTTCCCAGGGTTGACCTGGTGGCTGCAAGTTCCCATTCGCTTACCTGGGGTTGACCTGCTGGCTGCAAGGCCCCATTCGCATACCTGGGTTTGCCTTGGTGCCTGCTAGGCCCCATTCGCTTGCCTTGGGTTGACCTGGTGGCTGCAAGGCCCCATTCGCTTGCCTGGGCTTGACCTGCGCTCCAAAAGTCCCCCTAGGCATGCCTGGGGTTGTCTTGGAGCCTGGACTTGCTGCCGCCCTTGGGCTTCACTCCCAAAAAGCCACCGGGAATGCGGACGCAGGACCCCCACAACCACCAGGGCCTTAAGCTTCCATCAAGTGCCCCCCCATCCGGACTTAAGCCTCCAAGGAGTGCCCCCCGCACCTGGGCCAGGCCCCATTCACTTGCCTGAGGTTGACCTGGTGGCTGCAGGGCCCCAGAGGCTTGCAGGGGGTCGTCCTGGTGGCTGCAAGGCCCCACTCGCTTGCCCGGGGTTGACCTGGTGGCTGCAAGGCCCCAATCGCTTGCCTGGGGTTGACCTGGTGGCTGCAGGGCCCCATAGGCTTGCAGGGGGTTGACCTGGTGGCTGCAAGGCCCCATTCACTTACCTCGTGTTTTCCTGGCGTCTGCAAGGCCCCATTTGCTTGCCTGGGGCTGTCCTGGGCTCCAAAAGTTCCCCTAGGCATGCCTTGGGTTGACCTGGTGACCGGACTTGCTGCCGCCCTGGGCTTCACTCCCTAAAAACCACCGGGAGTGCGGACGCAGGACCCTCACAACCGCCAGGGGCTTAAGCCTCCATCAAGTGCCCCCCCCACACGGGCTTAAGCCTCCAACAAGTGCCCCCCACAGCTGGGCCAGGCCCCATTCACTTGCCTGAGGTTGACCTTCCCAGGGTTGACCTGGTGGCTGCAAGGCCCCATTCGCTTACCTGGGGTTGACCTGGTGGCTGCAAGGCCCCATTCGCATACCTGGGTTTGCCTGCCTGCTAGGCCCCATTTGCTTGCCTTGGGTTGACCTGGTGGCTGCAAGGCCCCATTCGCTTGCCTGGGCTTGACCTGGGCTCCAAAAGTCCGCCTAGGCATGCCTGGGGTTGTTCTGGAGCCCGGACTTGCTGCCGCCCTTGGGCTTCACTCCCTAAAAACCACCGGGAGTGCGGACGCAGGACCCTCACAACCGCCAGGGGCTTAAGCCTCCATCAAGTGCCCCCGCAACACGGGCTTAAGCCTCCAAAAAGTGCCCCCCACACCTGGGCCAGGCCCCATTCCCTTCCCAGGGTTGACCTGGTGGCTGCAAGGCCCCATTCGCTTACCTGGGGTTGACCTGCTGGCTGCAAGGCCCCATTCGCTTACCTGGGTTTGCCTTGGTGCCTGCTAGCCCATTCGCTTGCCTTGGGTTGACCTGGTGGCTGCAAGGCCCCATTCGCTTGCCTGGGGTTGACCTGGGCTCCAAAAGTCCCCCTAGGCATGCCTGGGGTTGTCTTGGAGCCTGGACTTGCTGCCGCCCTTGGGCTTCACTCCCAAAAAGCCACCGGGAATGCGGACGCAGGACCCCCACAACCACCAGGGCCTTAAGCTTCCATCAAGTGCCCCCCTCATCCGGACTTAAGCCTCCAAGGAGTGCCCCCCGCACCTGGGCCAGGCCCCATTCACTTGCCTGAGGTTGACCTGGTGGCTGCAGGGCCCCAGAGGCTTGCAGGGGGTCGTCCTGGTGGCTGCAAGGCCCCACTCGCTTGCCCGGGGTTGACCTGGTGGCTGCAAGGCCCCATTGCCTGGGGTTGACCTTGCCCCATAGGCTTGCAGGGGGTTGACCTGGTGGCTGCAAGGCCCCATTCACTTACCTCATCTGCAAGGCCCCATTTGCTTGCCTGGGGTTGTCCTGGGCTCCAAAAGTTCCCCTAGGCATGCCTGGGGTTGACCTGGTGACCGGACTTGCTGCCGCCCTGGGCTTCACTCCCTAAAAACCACCGGGAGTGCGGACGCAGGACCCTCACAACCGCCAGGGGCTTAAGCCTCCATCAAGTGCCCCCGCAACACGGGCTTAAGCCTCCAACAAGTGCCCCCCCACCTGGGCCAGGCCCCATTCCCTTCCCAGGGTTGACCTGGTGGCTGCAAGGCCCCATTCGCTTACCTGGGGTTGACCTGGCTGCAAGGCCCCAATCGCTGAAAGGCCCCATTCGCTTGCAGGGGGTTGACCTGGTGGCTGCAAGGCCCCATTCGCTTGCCTGGGGTTGACCTGGGCTCCAAAAGTCCCCCTAGGCATGCCTGGGGTTGTCTTGGAGCCGGACTTGCTGCCGCCCTTGGGCTTCACTCCCAAAAAGCCACCGGGAATGCGGACGCAGGACCCCACAACCACCAGGGCCTTAAGCTTCCATCAAGTGCCCCCCCCATCCGGACTTAAGCCTCCAAGGAGTGCCCCCCGCACCTGGGCCAGGCCCCATTCTTGCCTGAGGTTGACCTGGTGGCTGCAGGGCCCCAGAGGCTTGCAGGGGGTCGTCCTGGTGGCTGCAAGGCCCCACTCGCTTGCCTGGGGTTGACCTGGTGGCTGCAAGGCCCCAATCGCTTGCCTGGGGTTGACCTGGGGGTTGACCTGGTGGCTGCAAGGCCCCATTCACTTGCCTCGGGTTCACCTGGTGTCTGCAAGGCCCCATTTGCTTGCCTGGGCTTGACCTGGGCTCCAAAATTCCGCCTAGGCATGCCTGGGGTTGACCTGGAGCCCGGAATTGCTACCTCCCTTGGGCTTCACTCCCTAAAAACCACCGGGAGTGCGGACGCAGGACCCTCACAACCGCCAGGGGCTTAAGCCTCCATCAAGTGTCCCCGCAACACGGGCTTAAGCCTCCAACAAGTGCCCCCCCCACCTGGGCCAGGCCCCATTCCTTTCCCAGGGTTGACCTGGTCGCTGCAAGGCCCCATTCGCTTACCTGGGGTTGACCTGCTGGCTGAAAGGCCCCATTCGCTTGCCTGGGGTTGACCTGGTGGCTGCAAGGCCCCATTCGCTTGCCTGGGGTTGACCTGGGCTCCAGAAGTCCCCCTAGGCATGCCTGGGGTTGTCTTGGAGCCTGGACTTGCTGCCACCCTTGGGCTTCACTGCCAAAAAGCCACCGGGAATGCGGACGCAGGACCACCACAACCACCAGGGCCTTAAGCTTCCATCAAGTACCCCCCTCATCTGGACTTAAGCCTCCAAGTAGTGCCCCCCGCACCTGGGCCAGGCCCCATTCACTTGCCTGAGGTTGACCTGGTGGCTGCAGGGCCCGAGAGGCTTGCAGGGGGTCGTCCTGGTGGCTGCAAGGCCCCAATCGCTTGCCTGGGGTTGACCTGGTGGTTGCAGGGCCCCATAGGCTTGCAGGGGGTTGACCTGGTGGCTGCAAGGTCCCATTCACTTACCTCGTGTTTTCCTGGCGTCTGCAAGGCCCCATTTGCTTGCCTGGGGTTGTCTTGGGCTCCAAAAGTTCCCCTAGGCATGCCTCGGGTTGACCTGGTGACCGGACTTGCTGCCGCCCTGGGCTTCACCCCCTAAAAACCACCGGGAGTGCGGACGCAGGACCCTCACAACCGCCACGGCCTTAAGCCTCCATCAAGTGCCCCCCCCCACACGGGCTTAAGCCTCCAACAAGTGCCCCCCCGACCTGGGCCAGGCCCCATTCCCTTCCCAGGGTTGACCTGGTGGCTGCAAGGCCCCATTCGCTTACCTGGGGTTGACCTGCTGGCTGCAAGGCCCCATTCGCATACCTGGGTTTGCCTTGGTGCCTGCTAGACCCCATTTGCTTGCCTTGGGTTGACCTGGTGGCTGCAAGGCCCCATTCGCTTGCGTGGGCTTGACCTGGGCTCTAAAATTCCGCCTAGGCATGCCTGGGGTTGTTCTGGAGCCCGGAATTGCTACCTCCCTTGGGCTTCACTCCCAAAAAACCACTGGGAATGTGGACGCAGGACCCCACAACCACCAGGGCCTTAAGCTTCCATCAAGTGCCCCCCCCATCCGGACTTAAGCCTCCAAGGAGTGCCCCCCGCACCTGGGCCAGGCCCCATTCACTTGCCTGAGGTTGACCTGGTGGCTGCAGGACCCCAAAGGCTTGCAGGGGGTCGTCCTGGTCACTGCAAGGCCCCACTCGCTTGCCCGGGGGTGACCTGGTGGCTGCAAGGCCCCAATCGCTTGCCTGGGGTTGACCTGGTGGCTGAAGAGCTCCATTGGCTTGCACGGGGTTGACCTGGTGGCTGCAAGGCCCCATTCACTTACCTCGTGTTTTCCTGGCATCTGCAAGGCCCCATTTGCTTGCCTGGGTTTGTCCTGGGCTCCAAAAGTTCCCCTAGGCATGCCTTGGGTTGAGCTGGTGACCGGACTTGCTGCCGCCGTGGGCTTCACTCCCTAAAAACCACCGGGAGTGCGGACGCAGGACCCTCACAACCGCCAGGGGCTTAAGCCTCCATCAAGTGCCCCCGCAACACGGGCTTAAGCCTCCAAAAAGTGCCCCCCCAACCTGGGCCAGGCCCCATTCCCTTCCCAGGGTTGACCTGGTGGCTGCTAGGCCCCATTCGCTTGCCTTGGGTTGACCTGGTGGCTGCAACGCCCCATTCGCTTACCTGGGGTTGACCTGGGCTCGAAAAGTCCCCCTAGGCATGCCTGGGGTTGTCTTGGAGCCCGCAATTGCTACCTCCCTTGGGCTTCACTCCCAAAAAACCACTGGGAATGTGGACGCAGGACCCCCACAACCACCAAGGCCTTAAGCTTCCATCAAGTGCCCCCCCATCCGGACTTAAGCCTCCAAGGAGTGCCCCCCGCACCTGGGCCAGGCCCCATTCACTTGCCTGAGGTTGACCTGGTGGCTGCAGGGCCCCAAAGGCTTGCAGGGGGTCGTCCTGGTGGCTGCAAGGCCCCACTCGCTTGCCCGGGGTTGACCTGGTGGCTGCAAGGCCCCATTTGCTTGCCTTGGGTTCACCTGGTGGCTGCAAGGCCCCATTCGCTTGCGTGGGCTTGACCTGGGCTCTAAAATTCCGCCTAGGCATGCCTGGGGTTTTTCTGGAGCCCGGAATTGCTACCTCCCTTGGGCTTCACCACCTAAAAACCACCGGGAGTGCGGACGCAGGACCCTCACAACCGCCAGGGGCTTAAGCCTCCATCAAGTGTCCCCGCAACACGGGCTTAAGCCTCCAACAAGTGCCCCCCCCACCTGGGCCAGGCCCCATTCCTTTCCCAGGGTTGACCTGGTCGCTGCAAGGCCCCATTCGCTTACCTGGGGTTGACCTGCTGGCTGAAAGGCCCCATTCGCTTGCCCGGGGTTGACCTGGTGGCTGCAAGGCCCCATTCGCTTGCCTGGGGTTGACCTGGGCTCCAGAAGTCCCCCTAGGCATGCCTGGGGTTGTCTTGGAGCCTGGACTTGCTGCCACCCTTGGGCTTCACTGCCAAAAAGCCACCGGGAATGCGGACGCAGGACCACCACAACCACCAGGGCCTTAAGCTTCCATCAAGTGCCCCCCTCATCTGGACTTAAGCCTCCAAGTAGTGCCCCCCGCACCTGGGCCAGGCCCCATTCAGTTGCCTGAGGTTGACCTGGTGGCTGCAGGGCCCGAGAGGCTTGCAGGGGGTCGTCCTGGTGGCTGCAAGGCCCCAATCGCTTGCCTGGGGTTGACCTGGTGGCTGCAGGGCCCCATTGGCTTGCAGGGGGTTGACCTGGTGGCTGCAAGGCCCCATTCACTTACCTCGTGTTTTCCTGGCATCTGCAAGGCCCCATTTGCTTGCCTGGGTTTGTCCTGGGCTCCAAAAGTTCCCCTAGGCATGCCTTGGGTTGAGCTGGTGACCGGACTTGCTGCCGCCGTGGGCTTCACTCCCTAAAAACCACCGGGAGTGCGGACGCAGGACCCTCACAACCGCCAGGGGCTTAAGCCTCCATCAAGTGCCCCCGCAACACGGGCTTAAGCCTCCAAAAAGTGCCCCCCCAACCTGGGCCAGGCCCCATTCCCTTCCCAGGGTTGACCTGGTGGCTGCTAGGCCCCATTCGCTTGCCTTGGGTTGACCTGGTGGCTGCAAGGCCCCATTCGCTTACCTGGGGTTGACCTGGGCTCGAAAAGTCCCCCTAGGCATGCCTGGGGTTGTCTTGGAGCCCGCAATTGCTACCTCCCTTGGGCTTCACTCCCAAAAAACCACTGGGAATGTGGACGCAGGACCCCCACAACCACCAAGGCCTTAAGCTTCCATCAAGTGCCCCCCCATCCGGACTTAAGCCTCCAAGGAGTGCCCCCCGCACCTGGGCCAGGCCCCATTCACTTGCCTGAGGTTGACCTGGTGGCTGCAGGGCCCCAAAGGCTTGCAGGGGGTCGTCCTGGTGGCTGCAAGGCCCCACTCGCTTGCCCGGGGTTGACCTGGTGGCTGCAAGGCCCCATTTGCTTGCCTTGGGTTCACCTGGTGGCTGCAAGGCCCCATTCGCTTGCGTGGGCTTGACCTGGGCTCTAAAATTCCGCCTAGGCATGCCTGGGGTTTTTCTGGAGCCCGGAATTGCTACCTCCCTTGGGCTTCACCACCTAAAAACCACCGGGAGTGCGGACGCAGGACCCTCACAACCGCCAGGGGCTTAAGCCTCCATCAAGTGTCCCCGCAACACGGGCTTAAGCCTCCAACAAGTGCCCCCCCCACCTGGGCCAGGCCCCATTCCTTTCCCAGGGTTGACCTGGTCGCTGCAAGGCCCCATTCGCTTACCTGGGGTTGACCTGCTGGCTGAAAGGCCCCATTCGCTTGCCCGGGGTTGACCTGGTGGCTGCAAGGCCCCATTCGCTTGCCTGGGGTTGACCTGGGCTCCAGAAGTCCCCCTAGGCATGCCTGGGGTTGTCTTGGAGCCTGGACTTGCTGCCACCCTTGGGCTTCACTGCCAAAAAGCCACCGGGAATGCGGACGCAGGACCACCACAACCACCAGGGCCTTAAGCTTCCATCAAGTGCCCCCCTCATCTGGACTTAAGCCTCCAAGTAGTGCCCCCCGCACCTGGGCCAGGCCCCATTCAGTTGCCTGAGGTTGACCTGGTGGCTGCAGGGCCCGAGAGGCTTGCAGGGGGTCGTCCTGGTGGCTGCAAGGCCCCAATCGCTTGCCTGGGGTTGACCTGGTGGTTGCAGGGCCCCATAGGCTTGCAGGGGGTTGACCTGGTGGCTGCAAGGTCCCATTCACTTACCTCGTGTTTTCCTGGCGTCTGCAAGGCCCCATTTGCTTGCCTGGGGTTGTCCTGGGCTCCAAAAGTTCCCCTAGGCATGCCTCGGGTTGACCTGGTGACCGGACTTGCTGCCGCCCTGGGCTTCACCCCCTAAAAACCACCGGGAGTGCGGACGCAGGACCCTCACAACCGCCACGGCCTTAAGCCTCCATCAAGTGCCCCCCCCGCACACGGGCTTAAGCCTCCAACAAGTGCCCCCCCGACCTGGGCCAGGCCCCATTCCCTTCCCAGGGTTGACCTGGTGGCTGCAAGGCCCCATTCGCTTACCTGGGGTTGACCTGCTGGCTGCAAGGCCCCATTCGCATACCTGGGTTTGCCTTGGTGCCTGCTAGACCCCATTTGCTTGCCTTGGGTTGACCTGGTGGCTGCAAGGCCCCATTCGCTTGCGTGGGCTTGACCTGGGCTCTAAAATTCCGCCTAGGCATGCCTGGGGTTGTTCTGGAGCCCGGAATTGCTACCTCCCTTGGGCTTCACTCCCAAAAAACCACTGGGAATGTGGACGCAGGACCCCACAACCACCAGGGCCTTAAGCTTCCATCAAGTGCCCCCCCATCCGGACTTAAGCCTCCAAGGAGTGCCCCCCGCACCTGGGCCAGGCCCCATTCACTTGCCTGAGGTTGACCTGGTGGCTGCAGGGCCCCAAAGGCTTGCAGGGGGTCGTCCTGGTGGCTGCAAGGCCCCACTCGCTTCGCTTGCAAGGCCCCAATCGCTTGCCTGGGGTTGACCTGGTGGCTGAAGAGCTCCATTGGCTTGCACGGGGTTGACCTGGTGGCTGCAAGGCCCCATTGACCTGTTGACCTGGCTGCAAGGCCCCATTCGCTTGCCTGGGGTTGACCTGGGCTCGAAAAGTCCCCCTAGGCATGCCTGGGGTTGTCTTGGAGCCCGCAATTGCTACCTCCCTTGGGCTTCACTCCCAAAAAACCACTGGGAATGTGGACGCAGGACCCCACAACCACCAAGGCCTTAAGCTTCCATCAAGTGCCCCCCCATCCGGACTTAAGCCTCCAAGGAGTGCCCCCCGCACCTGGGCCAGGCCCCATTCACTTGCCTGAGGTTGACCTGGTGGCTGCAGGGCCCCAAAGGCTTGCAGGGGGTCGTCCTGGTGGCTGCAAGGCCCCACTCGCTTGCCCGGGGTTGACCTGGTGGCTGCAAGGCCCCATTTGCTTGCCTTGGGTTCACCTGGTGGCTGCAAGGCCCCATTCGCTTGCGTGGGCTTGACCTGGGCTCTAAAATTCCGCCTAGGCATGCCTGGGGTTTTTCTGGAGCCCGGAATTGCTACCTCCCTTGGGCTTCACCACCTAAAAACCACCGGGAGTGCGGACGCAGGACCCTCACAACCGCCAGGGGCTTAAGCCTCCATCAAGTGTCCCCGCAACACGGGCTTAAGCCTCCAACAAGTGCCCCCCCCACCTGGGCCAGGCCCCATTCCTTTCCCAGGGTTGACCTGGTCGCTGCAAGGCCCCATTCGCTTACCTGGGGTTGACCTGCTGGCTGAAAGGCCCCATTCGCTTGCCCGGGGTTGACCTGGTGGCTGCAAGGCCCCATTCGCTTGCCTGGGGTTGACCTGGGCTCCAGAAGTCCCCCTAGGCATGCCTGGGGTTGTCTTGGAGCCTGGACTTGCTGCCACCCTTGGGCTTCACTGCCAAAAACCACCGGGAATGCGGACGCAGGACCCCACAACCACCAGGGCCTTAAGCTTCCATCAAGTGCCCCCCTCATCTGGACTTAAGCCTCCAAGGAGTGCCCCCCGCACCTGGGCCAGGCCCCATTCACTTGCCTGAGGTTGACCTGGTGGCTGCAGGGCCCAAGGCTTGCAGGGGGTCGTCCTGGTGGCTGCAAGGCCCCATTCGCTTGCCTTGGGTTGACCTGGTGGCTGCAAGGCCCCATTTGCTTGCCTGGGGTTGACCTGGTGGCTGCAAGGCCCCATTCGCTTGCGTGGGCTTGACCTGGGCTCTAAAATTCCGCCTAGGCATGCCTGGGGTTGTTCTGGAGCCCGGAATTGCTACCTCCCTTGGGCTTCACTCCCTAAAAACCACCGGGAGTGCGGACGCAGGACCCTCACAACCGCCAGGGCCTTAAGCCTCCATCAAGTGCCCCCGCAACACGGGCTTAAGCCTCCAAGGAGTGCCCCCCGCACCTGGGCCAGGCCCCATTCCCTTGCCTGAGGTTGACCTGGTGGCTGCAGGGCCCCAAAGGCTTGCAGGGGGTCGTCCCACTGCAAGGCCCCACTCGCTTGCCCGGGGTTGACCTGGTGGCTGCAAGGCCCCATTCGCTTACCTGGGGTTGACCTGGTGGCTGAAAGGCCCCATTCGCTTGACCTGGGGTTGAGGCCCCTGGTGGCTGCAAGGCCCCATTCGCTTGCCTGGGGTTGACCTGGGCTCCAGAAGTCCCCCTAGGCATGCCTGGGGTTGTCTTGGAGCCTGGACTTGCTGCCACCCTTGGGCTTCACTGCCAAAAAGCCACCGGGAATGCGGACGCAGGACCACCACAACCACCAGGGCCTTAAGCTTCCATCAAGTACCCCCCTCATCTGGACTTAAGCCTCCAAGTAGTGCCCCCCGCACCTGGGCCAGGCCCCATTCAGTTGCCTGAGGTTGACCTGGTGGCTGCAGGGCCCGAGAGGCTTGCAGGGGGTCGTCCTGGTGGCTGCAAGGCCCCAATCGCTTGCCTGGGGTTGACCTGGTGGTTGCAGGGCCCCATAGGCTTGCAGGGGGTTGACCTGGTGGCTGCAAGGTCCCATTCACTTACCTCGTGTTTTCCTGGCGTCTGCAAGGCCCCATTTGCTTGCCTGGGGTTGTCCTGGGCTCCAAAAGTTCCCCTAGGCATGCCTCGGGTTGACCTGGTGACCGGACTTGCTGCCGCCCTGGGCTTCACCCCCTAAAAACCACCGGGAGTGCGGACGCAGGACCCTCACAACCGCCACGGCCTTAAGCCTCCATCAAGTGCCCCCCCCCACACGGGCTTAAGCCTCCAACAAGTGCCCCCCCGACCTGGGCCAGGCCCCATTCCCTTCCCAGGGTTGACCTGGTGGCTGCAAGGCCCCATTCGCTTACCTGGGGTTGACCTGCTGGCTGCAAGGCCCCATTCGCATACCTGGGTTTGCCTTGGTGCCTGCTAGACCCCATTTGCTTGCCTTGGGTTGACCTGGTGGCTGCAAGGCCCCATTCGCTTGCGTGGGCTTGACCTGGGCTCTAAAATTCCGCCTAGGCATGCCTGGGGTTGTTCTGGAGCCCGGAATTGCTACCTCCCTTGGGCTTCACTCCCAAAAAACCACTGGGAATGTGGACGCAGGACCCCACAACCACCAGGGCCTTAAGCTTCCATCAAGTGCCCCCCCCATCCGGACTTAAGCCTCCAAGGAGTGCCCCCCGCACCTGGGCCAGGCCCCATTCACTTGCCTGAGGTTGACCTGGTGGCTGCAGGACCCCAAAGGCTTGCAGGGGGTCGTCCTGGTCACTGCAAGGCCCCACTCGCTTGCGCGGGGGTGACCTGGTGGCTGCAAGGCCCCAATCGCTTGCCTGGGGTTGACCTGGTGGCTGAAGAGCTCCATTGGCTTGCACGGGGTTGACCTGGTGGCTGCAAGGCCCCATTCACTTACCTCGTGTTTTCCTGGCATCTGCAAGGCCCCATTTGCTTGCCTGGGTTTGTCCTGGGCTCCAAAAGTTCCCCTAGGCATGCCTTGGGTTGAGCTGGTGACCGGACTTGCTGCCGCCGTGGGCTTCACTCCCTAAAAACCACCGGGAGTGCGGACGCAGGACCCTCACAACCGCCAGGGGCTTAAGCCTCCATCAAGTGCCCCCGCAACACGGGCTTAAGCCTCCAAAAAGTGCCCCCCCAACCTGGGCCAGGCCCCATTCCCTTCCCAGGGTTGACCTGGTGGCTGCTAGGCCCCATTCGCTTGCCTTGGGTTGACCTGGTGGCTGCAACGCCCCATTCGCTTACCTGGGGTTGACCTGGGCTCGAAAAGTCCCCCTAGGCATGCCTGGGGTTGTCTTGGAGCCCGCAATTGCTACCTCCCTTGGGCTTCACTCCCAAAAAACCACTGGGAATGTGGACGCAGGACCCCCACAACCACCAAGGCCTTAAGCTTCCATCAAGTGCCCCCCCATCCGGACTTAAGCCTCCAAGGAGTGCCCCCCGCACCTGGGCCAGGCCCCATTCACTTGCCTGAGGTTGACCTGGTGGCTGCAGGGCCCCAAAGGCTTGCAGGGGGTCGTCCTGGTGGCTGCAAGGCCCCACTCGCTTGCCCGGGGTTGACCTGGTGGCTGCAAGGCCCCATTTGCTTGCCTTGGGTTCACCTGGTGGCTGCAAGGCCCCATTCGCTTGCGTGGGCTTGACCTGGGCTCTAAAATTCCGCCTAGGCATGCCTGGGGTTTTTCTGGAGCCCGGAATTGCTACCTCCCTTGGGCTTCACCACCTAAAAACCACCGGGAGTGCGGACGCAGGACCCTCACAACCGCCAGGGGCTTAAGCCTCCATCAAGTGTCCCCGCAACACGGGCTTAAGCCTCCAACAAGTGCCCCCCCCACCTGGGCCAGGCCCCATTCCTTTCCCAGGGTTGACCTGGTCGCTGCAAGGCCCCATTCGCTTACCTGGGGTTGACCTGCTGGCTGAAAGGCCCCATTCGCTTGCCCGGGGTTGACCTGGTGGCTGCAAGGCCCCATTCGCTTGCCTGGGGTTGACCTGGGCTCCAGAAGTCCCCCTAGGCATGCCTGGGGTTGTCTTGGAGCCTGGACTTGCTGCCACCCTTGGGCTTCACTGCCAAAAAGCCACCGGGAATGCGGACGCAGGACCACCACAACCACCAGGGCCTTAAGCTTCCATCAAGTGCCCCCCTCATCTGGACTTAAGCCTCCAAGTAGTGCCCCCCGCACCTGGGCCAGGCCCCATTCAGTTGCCTGAGGTTGACCTGGTGGCTGCAGGGCCCGAGAGGCTTGCAGGGGGTCGTCCTGGTGGCTGCAAGGCCCCAATCGCTTGCCTGGGGTTGACCTGGTGGTTGCAGGGCCCCATAGGCTTGCAGGGGGTTGACCTGGTGGCTGCAAGGTCCCATTCACTTACCTCGTGTTTTCCTGGCGTCTGCAAGGCCCCATTTGCTTGCCTGGGGTTGTCCTGGGCTCCAAAAGTTCCCCTAGGCATGCCTCGGGTTGACCTGGTGACCGGACTTGCTGCCGCCCTGGGCTTCACCCCCTAAAAACCACCGGGAGTGCGGACGCAGGACCCTCACAACCGCCACGGCCTTAAGCCTCCATCAAGTGCCCCCCCCCACACGGGCTTAAGCCTCCAACAAGTGCCCCCCCGACCTGGGCCAGGCCCCATTCCCTTCCCAGGGTTGACCTGGTGGCTGCAAGGCCCCATTCGCTTACCTGGGGTTGACCTGCTGGCTGCAAGGCCCCATTCGCTTGCGTGGGCTTGACCTGGGCTCTAAAATTCCGCCTAGGCATGCCTGGGGTTGTTCTGGAGCCCGGAATTGCTACCTCCCTTGGGCTTCACTCCCAAAAAACCACTGGGAATGTGGACGCAGGACCCCACAACCACCAGGGCCTTAAGCTTCCATCAAGTGCCCCCCCATCCGGACTTAAGCCTCCAAGGAGTGCCCCCCGCACCTGGGCCAGGCCCCATTCACTTGCCTGAGGTTGACCTGGTGGCTGCAGGACCCCAAAGGCTTGCAGGGGGTCGTCCTGGTCACTGCAAGGCCCCACTCGCTTGCCCGGGGGTGACCTGGTGGCTGCAAGGCCCCAATCGCTTGCCTGGGGTTGACCTGGTGGCTGAAGAGCTCCATTGGCTTGCACGGGGTTGACCTGGTGGCTGCTAGGCCCCATTCGCTTGCCTTGGGTTGACCTGGTGGCTGCAAGGCCCCATTCGCTTGCCTGGGCTTGACCTGGGCTCGAAAAGTCCCCCTAGGCATGCCTGGGGTTGTTCTGGAGCCCGGAATTGCTACCTCCCTTGGGCTTCACTCCCAAAAAACCACTGGGAATGTGGACGCAGGACCCCCACAACCACCAGGGCCTTAAGCTTCCATCAAGTGCCCCCCCATCCGGACTTAAGCCTCCAAGGAGTGCCCCCCGCACCTGGGCCAGGCCCCATTCACTTGCCTGAGGTTGACCTGGTGGCTGCAGGGCCCCAAAGGCTTGCAGGGGGTCGTCCTGGTGGCTGCAAGGCCCCACTCGCTTGCCCGGGGTTGACCTGGTGGCTGCAAGGCCCCATTCGCTTGCCTTGGGTTGACCTGGTGGCTGCAAGGCCCCATTCGCTTGCGTGGGCTTGACCTGGGCTCTAAAATTCCGCCTAGGCATGCCTGGGGTTTTTCTGGAGCCCGGAATTGCTACCTCCCTTGGGCTTCACCACCTAAAAACCACCGGGAGTGCGGACGCAGGACCCTCACAACCGCCAGGGGCTTAAGCCTCCATCAAGTGTCCCCGCAACACGGGCTTAAGCCTCCAACAAGTGCCCCCCCCACCTGGGCCAGGCCCCATTCCTTTCCCAGGGTTGACCTGGTCGCTGCAAGGCCCCATTCGCTTACCTGGGGTTGACCTGGTGGCTGAAAGGCCCCATTCGCTTGCCCGGGGTTGACCTGGTGGCTGCAAGGCCCCATTCGCTTGCCTGGGGTTGACCTGGGCTCCAGAAGTCCCCCTAGGCATGCCTGGGGTTGTCTTGGAGCCGGACTTGCTGCCACCCTTGGGCTTCACTCCCTAAAAACCACCGGGAGTGCGGACGCAGGACCCTCACAACCGCCAGGGGCTTAAGCCTCCATCAAGTGCCCCCGCAACACGGGCTTAAGCCTCCAAAAAGTGCCCCCCCCACCTGGGCCAGGCCCCATTCCCTTCCCAGGGTTGACCTGGTGGCTGCTAGGCCCCATTCGCTTGCCTTGGGTTGACCTGGTGGCTGCAACGCCCCATTCGCTTACCTGGGGTTGACCTGGGCTCGAAAAGTCCCCCTAGGCATGCCTGGGGTTGTCTTGGAGCCCGCAATTGCTACCTCCCTTGGGCTTCACTCCCAAAAAACCACTGGGAATGTGGACGCAGGACCCCCACAACCACCAGGGCCTTAAGCTTCCATCAAGTGCCCCCCCATCCGGACTTAAGCCTCCAAGGAGTGCCCCCCGCACCTGGGCCAGGCCCCATTCACTTGCCTGAGGTTGACCTGGTGGCTGCAGGGCCCCAAAGGCTTGCAGGGGGTCGTCCTGGTGGCTGCAAGGCCCCACTCGCTTGCCCGGGGTTGACCTGGTGGCTGCAAGGCCCCATTCGCTTGCCTGGGGTTGACCTGGTGGCTGAAGAGGCCCCATTGGCTTGCCGGGGTTCAAGGCCCCATTCGCTTGCCTGGGGTTGACCTGGGCTCCAGAAGTCCCCCTAGGCATGCCTGGGGTTGTCTTGGAGCCTGGACTTGCTGCCACCCTTGGGCTTCACTGCCAAAAAGCCACCGGGAATGCGGACGCAGGACCACCACAACCACCAGGGCCTTAAGCTTCCATCAAGTACCCCCCTCATCTGGACTTAAGCCTCCAAGTAGTGCCCCCCGCACCTGGGCCAGGCCCCATTCAGTTGCCTGAGGTTGACCTGGTGGCTGCAGGGCCCCAGAGGCTTGCAGGGGGTCGTCCTGGTGGCTGCAAGGCCCCAATCGCTTGCCTGGGGTTGACCTGGTGGTTGCAGGGCCCCATAGGCTTGCAGGGGGTTGACCTGGTGGCTGCAAGGTCCCATTCACTTACCTCGTGTTTTCCTGGCGTCTGCAAGGCCCCATTTGCTTGCCTGGGGTTGTCCTGGGCTCCAAAAGTTCCCCTAGGCATGCCTCGGGTTGACCTGGTGACCGGACTTGCTGCCGCCCTGGGCTTCACCCCCTAAAAACCACCGGGAGTGCGGACGCAGGACCCTCACAACCGCCAGGGGCTTAAGCCTCCATCAAGTGCCCCCCGCAACACGGGCTTAAGCCTCCAACAAGTGCCCCCCCCACCTGGGCCAGGCCCCATTCCCTTCCCAGGGTTGACCTGGTGGCTGCAAGGCCCCATTCGCTTACCTGGGGTTGACCTGCTGGCTGCAAGGCCCCATTCGCTTGCCCTAGACCCCATTTGCTTGCCTTGGGTTGACCTGGTGGCTGCAAGGCCCCATTCGCTTGCCTGGGGTTGACCTGGGCTCCAAAAGTCCCCCTAGGCATGCCTGGGGTTGTCTTGGAGCCCGGAATTGCTGCCACCCTTGGGCTTCACTCCCAAAAAGCCACCGGGAATGCGGACGCAGGACCACCACAACCACCAGGGCCTTAAGCTTCCATCAAGTGCCCCCCTCATCTGGACTTAAGCCTCCAAGTAGTGCCCCCCGCACCTGGGCCAGGCCCCATTCACTTGCCTGAGGTTGACCTGGTGGCTGCAGGGCCCGAGAGGCTTGCAGGGGGTCGTCCTGGTGGCTGCAAGGCCCCAATCGCTTGCCTGGGGTTGACCTGGTGGTTGCAGGGCCCCATAGGCTTGCAGGGGGTTGACCTGGTGGCTGCAAGGTCCCATTCACTTACCTCGTGTTTTCCTGGCGTCTGCAAGGCCCCATTTGCTTGCCTGGGGTTGTCCTGGGCTCCAAAAGTTCCCCTAGGCATGCCTCGGGTTGACCTGGTGACCGGACTTGCTGCCGCCCTGGGCTTCACCCCCTAAAAACCACCGGGAGTGCGGACGCAGGACCCTCACAACCGCCACGGCCTTAAGCCTCCATCAAGTGCCCCCCCCCACACGGGCTTAAGCCTCCAACAAGTGCCCCCCCGACCTGGGCCAGGCCCCATTCCCTTCCCAGGGTTGACCTGGTGGCTGCAAGGCCCCATTCGCTTACCTGGGGTTGACCTGCTGGCTGCAAGGCCCCATTCGCATACCTGGGTTTGCCTTGGTGCCTGCTAGACCCCATTTGCTTGCCTTGGGTTGACCTGGTGGCTGCAAGGCCCCATTCGCTTGCGTGGGCTTGACCTGGGCTCTAAAATTCCGCCTAGGCATGCCTGGGGTTGTTCTGGAGCCCGGAATTGCTACCTCCCTTGGGCTTCACTCCCAAAAAACCACTGGGAATGTGGACGCAGGACCCCACAACCACCAGGGCCTTAAGCTTCCATCAAGTGCCCCCCCCATCCGGACTTAAGCCTCCAAGGAGTGCCCCCCGCACCTGGGCCAGGCCCCATTCACTTGCCTGAGGTTGACCTGGTGGCTGCAGGACCCCAAAGGCTTGCAGGGGGTCGTCCTGGTCACTGCAAGGCCCCACTCGCTTGCCCGGGGGTGACCTGGTGGCTGCAAGGCCCCAATCGCTTGCCTGGGGTTGACCTGGTGGCTGAAGAGCTCCATTGGCTTGCACGGGGTTGACCTGGTGGCTGCAAGGCCCCATTCACTTACCTCGTGTTTTCCTGGCATCTGCAAGGCCCCATTTGCTTGCCTGGGTTTGTCCTGGGCTCCAAAAGTTCCCCTAGGCATGCCTTGGGTTGAGCTGGTGACCGGACTTGCTGCCGCCGTGGGCTTCACTCCCTAAAAACCACCGGGAGTGCGGACGCAGGACCCTCACAACCGCCAGGGGCTTAAGCCTCCATCAAGTGCCCCCGCAACACGGGCTTAAGCCTCCAAAAAGTGCCCCCCCAACCTGGGCCAGGCCCCATTCCCTTCCCAGGGTTGACCTGGTGGCTGCTAGGCCCCATTCGCTTGCCTTGGGTTGACCTGGTGGCTGCAACGCCCCATTCGCTTACCTGGGGTTGACCTGGGCTCGAAAAGTCCCCCTAGGCATGCCTGGGGTTGTCTTGGAGCCCGCAATTGCTACCTCCCTTGGGCTTCACTCCCAAAAAACCACTGGGAATGTGGACGCAGGACCCCCACAACCACCAAGGCCTTAAGCTTCCATCAAGTGCCCCCCCATCCGGACTTAAGCCTCCAAGGAGTGCCCCCCGCACCTGGGCCAGGCCCCATTCACTTGCCTGAGGTTGACCTGGTGGCTGCAGGGCCCCAAAGGCTTGCAGGGGGTCGTCCTGGTGGCTGCAAGGCCCCACTCGCTTGCCCGGGGTTGACCTGGTGGCTGCAAGGCCCCATTTGCTTGCCTTGGGTTCACCTGGTGGCTGCAAGGCCCCATTCGCTTGCGTGGGCTTGACCTGGGCTCTAAAATTCCGCCTAGGCATGCCTGGGGTTTTTCTGGAGCCCGGAATTGCTACCTCCCTTGGGCTTCACCACCTAAAAACCACCGGGAGTGCGGACGCAGGACCCTCACAACCGCCAGGGGCTTAAGCCTCCATCAAGTGTCCCCGCAACACGGGCTTAAGCCTCCAACAAGTGCCCCCCCCACCTGGGCCAGGCCCCATTCCTTTCCCAGGGTTGACCTGGTCGCTGCAAGGCCCCATTCGCTTACCTGGGGTTGACCTGCTGGCTGAAAGGCCCCATTCGCTTGCCCGGGGTTGACCTGGTGGCTGCAAGGCCCCATTCGCTTGCCTGGGGTTGACCTGGGCTCCAGAAGTCCCCCTAGGCATGCCTGGGGTTGTCTTGGAGCCTGGACTTGCTGCCACCCTTGGGCTTCACTGCCAAAAAGCCACCGGGAATGCGGACGCAGGACCACCACAACCACCAGGGCCTTAAGCTTCCATCAAGTGCCCCCCTCATCTGGACTTAAGCCTCCAAGTAGTGCCCCCCGCACCTGGGCCAGGCCCCATTCAGTTGCCTGAGGTTGACCTGGTGGCTGCAGGGCCCGAGAGGCTTGCAGGGGGTCGTCCTGGTGGCTGCAAGGCCCCAATCGCTTGCCTGGGGTTGACCTGGTGGTTGCAGGGCCCCATAGGCTTGCAGGGGGTTGACCTGGTGGCTGCAAGGTCCCATTCACTTACCTCGTGTTTTCCTGGCGTCTGCAAGGCCCCATTTGCTTGCCTGGGGTTGTCCTGGGCTCCAAAAGTTCCCCTAGGCATGCCTCGGGTTGACCTGGTGACCGGACTTGCTGCCGCCCTGGGCTTCACCCCCTAAAAACCACCGGGAGTGCGGACGCAGGACCCTCACAACCGCCACGGCCTTAAGCCTCCATCAAGTGCCCCCCCCCACACGGGCTTAAGCCTCCAACAAGTGCCCCCCCGACCTGGGCCAGGCCCCATTCCCTTCCCAGGGTTGACCTGGTGGCTGCAAGGCCCCATTCGCTTACCTGGGGTTGACCTGCTGGCTGCAAGGCCCCATTCGCATACCTGGGTTTGCCTTGGTGCCTGCTAGACCCCATTTGCTTGCCTTGGGTTGACCTGGTGGCTGCAAGGCCCCATTCGCTTGCGTGGGCTTGACCTGGGCTCTAAAATTCCGCCTAGGCATGCCTGGGGTTGTTCTGGAGCCCGGAATTGCTACCTCCCTTGGGCTTCACTCCCAAAAAACCACTGGGAATGTGGACGCAGGACCCCACAACCACCAGGGCCTTAAGCTTCCATCAAGTGCCCCCCCCATCCGGACTTAAGCCTCCAAGGAGTGCCCCCCGCACCTGGGCCAGGCCCCATTCACTTGCCTGAGGTTGACCTGGTGGCTGCAGGACCCCAAAGGCTTGCAGGGGGTCGTCCTGGTCACTGCAAGGCCCCACTCGCTTGCCCGGGGGTGACCTGGTGGCTGCAAGGCCCCAATCGCTTGCCTGGGGTTGACCTGGTGGCTGAAGAGCTCCATTGGCTTGCACGGGGTTGACCTGGTGGCTGCAAGGCCCCATTCACTTACCTCGTGTTTTCCTGGCATCTGCAAGGCCCCATTTGCTTGCCTGGGTTTGTCCTGGGCTCCAAAAGTTCCCCTAGGCATGCCTTGGGTTGAGCTGGTGACCGGACTTGCTGCCGCCGTGGGCTTCACTCCCTAAAAACCACCGGGAGTGCGGACGCAGGACCCTCACAACCGCCAGGGGCTTAAGCCTCCATCAAGTGCCCCCGCAACACGGGCTTAAGCCTCCAAAAAGTGCCCCCCCAACCTGGGCCAGGCCCCATTCCCTTCCCAGGGTTGACCTGGTGGCTGCTAGGCCCCATTCGCTTGCCTTGGGTTGACCTGGTGGCTGCAACGCCCCATTCGCTTACCTGGGGTTGACCTGGGCTCGAAAAGTCCCCCTAGGCATGCCTGGGGTTGTCTTGGAGCCCGCAATTGCTACCTCCCTTGGGCTTCACTCCCAAAAAACCACTGGGAATGTGGACGCAGGACCCCCACAACCACCAAGGCCTTAAGCTTCCATCAAGTGCCCCCCCATCCGGACTTAAGCCTCCAAGGAGTGCCCCCCGCACCTGGGCCAGGCCCCATTCACTTGCCTGAGGTTGACCTGGTGGCTGCAGGGCCCCAAAGGCTTGCAGGGGGTCGTCCTGGTGGCTGCAAGGCCCCACTCGCTTGCCCGGGGTTGACCTGGTGGCTGCAAGGCCCCATTTGCTTGCCTTGGGTTCACCTGGTGGCTGCAAGGCCCCATTCGCTTGCGTGGGCTTGACCTGGGCTCTAAAATTCCGCCTAGGCATGCCTGGGGTTTTTCTGGAGCCCGGAATTGCTACCTCCCTTGGGCTTCACCACCTAAAAACCACCGGGAGTGCGGACGCAGGACCCTCACAACCGCCAGGGGCTTAAGCCTCCATCAAGTGTCCCCGCAACACGGGCTTAAGCCTCCAACAAGTGCCCCCCCCACCTGGGCCAGGCCCCATTCCTTTCCCAGGGTTGACCTGGTCGCTGCAAGGCCCCATTCGCTTACCTGGGGTTGACCTGCTGGCTGAAAGGCCCCATTCGCTTGCCCGGGGTTGACCTGGTGGCTGCAAGGCCCCATTCGCTTGCCTGGGGTTGACCTGGGCTCCAGAAGTCCCCCTAGGCATGCCTGGGGTTGTCTTGGAGCCTGGACTTGCTGCCACCCTTGGGCTTCACTGCCAAAAAGCCACCGGGAATGCGGACGCAGGACCACCACAACCACCAGGGCCTTAAGCTTCCATCAAGTGCCCCCCTCATCTGGACTTAAGCCTCCAAGTAGTGCCCCCCGCACCTGGGCCAGGCCCCATTCAGTTGCCTGAGGTTGACCTGGTGGCTGCAGGGCCCGAGAGGCTTGCAGGGGGTCGTCCTGGTGGCTGCAAGGCCCCAATCGCTTGCCTGGGGTTGACCTGGTGGTTGCAGGGCCCCATAGGCTTGCAGGGGGTTGACCTGGTGGCTGCAAGGTCCCATTCACTTACCTCGTGTTTTCCTGGCGTCTGCAAGGCCCCATTTGCTTGCCTGGGGTTGTCCTGGGCTCCAAAAGTTCCCCTAGGCATGCCTCGGGTTGACCTGGTGACCGGACTTGCTGCCGCCCTGGGCTTCACCCCCTAAAAACCACCGGGAGTGCGGACGCAGGACCCTCACAACCGCCAGGGGCTTAAGCCTCCATCAAGTGCCCCCCCGCACACGGGCTTAAGCCTCCAACAAGTGCCCCCCCCGACCTGGGCCAGGCCCCATTCCCTTCCCAGGGTTGACCTGGTGGCTGCAAGGCCCCATTCGCTTACCTGGGGTTGACCTGCTGGCTGCAAGGCCCCATTCGCTTACCTGGGCTTGACCTGGGCTCGAAAAGTCCCCCTAGGCATGCCTGGGGTTGTCTTGGAGCCCGCAATTGCTACCTCCCTTGGGCTTCACTCCCAAAAAACCACTGGGAATGTGGACGCAGGACCCCCACAACCACCAGGGCCTTAAGCTTCCATCAAGTGCCCCCCCATCCGGACTTAAGCCTCCAAGGAGTGCCCCCCGCACCTGGGCCAGGCCCCATTCACTTGCCTGAGGTTGACCTGGTGGCTGCAGGGCCCCAAAGGCTTGCAGGGGGTCGTCCTGGTGGCTGCAAGGCCCCACTCGCTTGCCCGGGGTTGACCTGGTGGCTGCAAGGCCCCATTTGCTTGCCTTGGGTTCACCTGGTGGCTGCAAGGCCCCATTCGCTTGCGTGGGCTTGACCTGGGCTCTAAAATTCCGCCTAGGCATGCCTGGGGTTTTTCTGGAGCCCGGAATTGCTACCTCCCTTGGGCTTCACCACCTAAAAACCACCGGGAGTGCGGACGCAGGACCCTCACAACCGCCAGGGGCTTAAGCCTCCATACTTCCCAGACATCTGCTGGGAGGAGCAGTCAGCCAAGTCTGATCGCTCACGTCGGTTCTTAGCCAGACTGCAGGACCTCCATCTAACCCAGGAGGTGCACAGTCCCACCAGGGGAGACGCCTTGTTGGACCTAGTGCTGGCCACGGGTGATGACCTGGTGAGGGGGCTGCGGGTGATGGGCCACCTGGGAGACAGTGATCATCGCTTGCTGGAATTCACCATCCAGCGTAAGGTGGCAAAGGGCTGCAGCAAGGCAACAGCCCTAGACTTTAGGAGGGCTGACTTCAACAAGCTAAGGAGGCTAGTTGGGGAAGCGCTGAGGACCCAGAGGGGAAGGGAATCAGATGTCGAAGGTGAGTGGTTGCTCCTTAAGGAGACGATCCTCCATGCCCAAAGGGAGGTAATCCCAACAAGGGTCAAAGGGAGCAGGAGGGCACATAAACCCCCATGGCTCACTAAGAGCATCCGGGAATGTCTCCTTGCTAAAAGGGAGGCATATACCCAATGGAGAGATGGGGTCATCGCCAAGAAGGACTATGTTATAGTCGCCCGAGGATGTAGGGGGGCAGTCAGGAGGGCCAAGGCAGAGTTGGAGATAGGACTAGCTTCCCGGATTAAGGACAATAAGAAGTCCTTCTTCAAATACATAGGGGGTAAAAAGAGGGTCCCAGGTAATGTGGGGCCCCTGCAGGACACGATGGGCAACTTAGTCATCACGCCAGATGACAAAGCTAACATATTTAACGATTTCTTTGCCTCTGTCTTCCTAAGTAGGGACCAGTTCAGCCACCTCCCTGCTGGGCCCCCCTCGGGCCCCGAGAGAGACACGCCTGGGCCAAGGGTTAGCGAGGAGTTAGTTAGGGTACTTCTGGAGAGGCTGGACGTGTTCAAGTCCACTGGTCCGGACGATCTTCACCCTAGGGTTCTACAGGAACTGGCTGAGGTCATTGCGGGACCCCTGGCACGGCTCTATGAGCACTCGTGGTGCTCTGGCGAGGTGCCGGAGGACTGGAAGAGGGCCAATGTGGTCCCTATCTTCAAAAAGGGAAAAAAAGAGGACCCGGGAAATTACAGGCCAGTTAGTCTGACCTCAATCCCGGGTAAGCTCTTTGAAAAAATTATCCTGGCACACATCCAGGAGGGCCTTGCGGGGGAATGCATGCTCAGGGGCAACCAACATGGGTTCATCAGTGGCAGGTCTTGTCAGACCAACCTGGTGGCCTTTTACGATCAGGTCACCAAATCATTAGACGCAGGGGTTGCTGTGGATGTAGTCTTTTTGGACTTCCGGAAGGCTTTCGACACTGTCTCTCACCCTGTCCTCATCAAAAAGCTGGGAGACTGTGGTGACGATGCCCACACGGTCAAATGGGTCGCCAACTGGTTGGAGGGCCGCACCCAGAGGGTGGTAGTGGATGGGTTCTTCTCGACCTGGAAGGATGTGGGCAGTGGGGTTCCGCAGGGCTCGGTCCTCGGGCCTGCACTGTTCAACATCTTCATCAGTGACTTGGAAGAGGGGGTAGAAAGCACCCTGTTCAAGTTTGCTGATGACACTAAGATGTGGGGGGATGTGGGTGCACTAGAAGGGTGCAATAGGCTACAAGCTGACCTTGACAGGTTACAACGGTGGGCGGATGAGAATAGGATGGGGTTTAACACTGATAAGTGCAAGGTGTTGCACATGGGGAGGAAGAACCGGCACCACACTTACAGGTTGGGGAACTCCCCTCTTGCCAGCACGGAGACGGAAAAGGATCTTGGAGTCGTCATTGACTCCACGATGAACATGGGCCGGCAGTGTGGGGAGGCAGTCAAGAAGGCCAATCGTACCCTGTCATGCATCCACAGATGCATCTCGAGCAGGTCCAGGGAGGTGATCCTCCCCCTCTATGCGGCACTGGTCAGGCCGCAGCTGGAGTACTGCGTCCAGTTCTGGGCGCCACACTTCAAGAGGGACGTGGACAATATGGAAAGAGTTCAGAGGAGGGCCACTCGTATGCAAGTGTCCCCGCAACACGGGCTTAAGCCTCCAACAAGTGCCCCCCCCACCTGGGCCAGGCCCCATTCCTTTCCCAGGGTTGACCTGGTCGCTGCAAGGCCCCATTCGCTTACCTGGGGTTGACCTGCTGGCTGAAAGGCCCCATTCGCTTGCCCGGGGTTGACCTGGTGGCTGCAAGGCCCCATTCGCTTGCCTGGGGTTGACCTGGGCTCCAGAAGTCCCCCTAGGCATGCCTGGGGTTGTCTTGGAGCCTGGACTTGCTGCCACCCTTGGGCTTCACTGCCAAAAAGCCACCGGGAATGCGGACGCAGGACCACCACAACCACCAGGGCCTTAAGCTTCCATCAAGTACCCCCCTCATCTGGACTTAAGCCTCCAAGTAGTGCCCCCCGCACCTGGGCCAGGCCCCATTCAGTTGCCTGAGGTTGACCTGGTGGCTGCAGGGCCCGAGAGGCTTGCAGGGGGTCGTCCTGGTGGCTGCAAGGCCCCAATCGCTTGCCTGGGGTTGACCTGGTGGTTGCAGGGCCCCATAGGCTTGCAGGGGGTTGACCTGGTGGCTGCAAGGTCCCATTCACTTACCTCGTGTTTTCCTGGCGTCTGCAAGGCCCCATTTGCTTGCCTGGGGTTGTCCTGGGCTCCAAAAGTTCCCCTAGGCATGCCTCGGGTTGACCTGGTGACCGGACTTGCTGCCGCCCTGGGCTTCACCCCCTAAAAACCACCGGGAGTGCGGACGCAGGACCCTCACAACCGCCACGGCCTTAAGCCTCCATCAAGTGCCCCCCCCCACACGGGCTTAAGCCTCCAACAAGTGCCCCCCCGACCTGGGCCAGGCCCCATTCCCTTCCCAGGGTTGACCTGGTGGCTGCAAGGCCCCATTCGCTTACCTGGGGTTGACCTGCTGGCTGCAAGGCCCCATTCGCATACCTGGGTTTGCCTTGGTGCCTGCTAGACCCCATTTGCTTGCCTTGGGTTGACCTGGTGGCTGCAAGGCCCCATTCGCTTGCGTGGGCTTGACCTGGGCTCTAAAATTCCGCCTAGGCATGCCTGGGGTTGTTCTGGAGCCCGGAATTGCTACCTCCCTTGGGCTTCACTCCCAAAAAACCACTGGGAATGTGGACGCAGGACCCCACAACCACCAGGGCCTTAAGCTTCCATCAAGTGCCCCCCCCATCCGGACTTAAGCCTCCAAGGAGTGCCCCCCGCACCTGGGCCAGGCCCCATTCACTTGCCTGAGGTTGACCTGGTGGCTGCAGGACCCCAAAGGCTTGCAGGGGGTCGTCCTGGTCACTGCAAGGCCCCACTCGCTTGCCCGGGGGTGACCTGGTGGCTGCAAGGCCCCAATCGCTTGCCTGGGGTTGACCTGGTGGCTGAAGAGCTCCATTGGCTTGCACGGGGTTGACCTGGTGGCTGCAAGGCCCCATTCACTTACCTCGTGTTTTCCTGGCATCTGCAAGGCCCCATTTGCTTGCCTGGGTTTGTCCTGGGCTCCAAAAGTTCCCCTAGGCATGCCTTGGGTTGAGCTGGTGACCGGACTTGCTGCCGCCGTGGGCTTCACTCCCTAAAAACCACCGGGAGTGCGGACGCAGGACCCTCACAACCGCCAGGGGCTTAAGCCTCCATCAAGTGCCCCCGCAACACGGGCTTAAGCCTCCAAAAAGTGCCCCCCCAACCTGGGCCAGGCCCCATTCCCTTCCCAGGGTTGACCTGGTGGCTGCTAGGCCCCATTCGCTTGCCTTGGGTTGACCTGGTGGCTGCAACGCCCCATTCGCTTACCTGGGGTTGACCTGGGCTCGAAAAGTCCCCCTAGGCATGCCTGGGGTTGTCTTGGAGCCCGCAATTGCTACCTCCCTTGGGCTTCACTCCCAAAAAACCACTGGGAATGTGGACGCAGGACCCCCACAACCACCAAGGCCTTAAGCTTCCATCAAGTGCCCCCCCATCCGGACTTAAGCCTCCAAGGAGTGCCCCCCGCACCTGGGCCAGGCCCCATTCACTTGCCTGAGGTTGACCTGGTGGCTGCAGGGCCCCAAAGGCTTGCAGGGGGTCGTCCTGGTGGCTGCAAGGCCCCACTCGCTTGCCCGGGGTTGACCTGGTGGCTGCAAGGCCCCATTTGCTTGCCTTGGGTTCACCTGGTGGCTGCAAGGCCCCATTCGCTTGCGTGGGCTTGACCTGGGCTCTAAAATTCCGCCTAGGCATGCCTGGGGTTTTTCTGGAGCCCGGAATTGCTACCTCCCTTGGGCTTCACCACCTAAAAACCACCGGGAGTGCGGACGCAGGACCCTCACAACCGCCAGGGGCTTAAGCCTCCATCAAGTGTCCCCGCAACACGGGCTTAAGCCTCCAACAAGTGCCCCCCCCACCTGGGCCAGGCCCCATTCCTTTCCCAGGGTTGACCTGGTCGCTGCAAGGCCCCATTCGCTTACCTGGGGTTGACCTGCTGGCTGAAAGGCCCCATTCGCTTGCCCGGGGTTGACCTGGTGGCTGCAAGGCCCCATTCGCTTGCCTGGGGTTGACCTGGGCTCCAGAAGTCCCCCTAGGCATGCCTGGGGTTGTCTTGGAGCCTGGACTTGCTGCCACCCTTGGGCTTCACTGCCAAAAAGCCACCGGGAATGCGGACGCAGGACCACCACAACCACCAGGGCCTTAAGCTTCCATCAAGTGCCCCCCTCATCTGGACTTAAGCCTCCAAGTAGTGCCCCCCGCACCTGGGCCAGGCCCCATTCAGTTGCCTGAGGTTGACCTGGTGGCTGCAGGGCCCGAGAGGCTTGCAGGGGGTCGTCCTGGTGGCTGCAAGGCCCCAATCGCTTGCCTGGGGTTGACCTGGTGGTTGCAGGGCCCCATAGGCTTGCAGGGGGTTGACCTGGTGGCTGCAAGGTCCCATTCACTTACCTCGTGTTTTCCTGGCGTCTGCAAGGCCCCATTTGCTTGCCTGGGGTTGTCCTGGGCTCCAAAAGTTCCCCTAGGCATGCCTCGGGTTGACCTGGTGACCGGACTTGCTGCCGCCCTGGGCTTCACCCCCTAAAAACCACCGGGAGTGCGGACGCAGGACCCTCACAACCGCCACGGCCTTAAGCCTCCATCAAGTGCCCCCCCCCACACGGGCTTAAGCCTCCAACAAGTGCCCCCCCGACCTGGGCCAGGCCCCATTCCCTTCCCAGGGTTGACCTGGTGGCTGCAAGGCCCCATTCGCTTACCTGGGGTTGACCTGCTGGCTGCAAGGCCCCATTCGCTTACCTGGGTTTGCCTTGGTGCCTGCTAGACCCCATTTGCTTGCCTTGGGTTGACCTGGTGGCTGCAAGGCCCCATTCGCTTGCGTGGGCTTGACCTGGGTTAAAATTCCGCCTAGGCATGCCTGGGGTTGTTCTGGAGCCCGGAATTGCTACCTCCCTTGGGCTTCACTCCCAAAAAACCACTGGGAATGTGGACGCAGGACCCCACAACCACCAGGGCCTTAAGCTTCCATCAAGTGCCCCCCCCATCCGGACTTAAGCCTCCAAGGAGTGCCCCCCGCACCTGGGCAAGGCCCCATTCACTTGCCTGAGGTTGACCTGGTGGCTGCAGGACCCCAAAGGCTTGCAGGGGGTCGTCCTGGTCACTGCAAGGCCCCACTCGCTTGCCGGGGGTGACCTGGTGGCTGCAAGGCCCCAATCGCTTGCCTGGGGTTGACCTGGTGGCTGAAGAGCTCCATTGGCTTGCACGGGGTTGACCTGGTGGCTGCAAGGCCCCATTCACTTACCTCGTGTTTTCCTGGCATCTGCAAGGCCCCATTTGCTTGCCTGGGTTTGTCCTGGGCTCCAAAAGTTCCCCTAGGCATGCCTGGGGTTGACTTGTGACCGGACTTGCTGCCGCCGTGGGCTTCACTCCCTAAAAACCACCGGGAGTGCGGACGCAGGACCCTCACAACCGCCAGGGGCTTAAGCCTCCATCAAGTGCCCCCGCAACACGGGCTTAAGCCTCCAAAAAGTGCCCCCCCAACCTGGGCCAGGCCCCATTCCCTTCCCAGGGTTGACCTGGTGGCTGCTAGGCCCCATTCGCTTACCTGGGGTTGACCTGCTGGCTGCAAGGCCCCATTCGCATACCTGGGTTGACCTGGTGGCTGCAACGCCCCATTCGCTTGCCTGGGGTTGACCTGGGCTCGAAAAGTCCCCCTAGGCATGCCTGGGGTTGTCTTGGAGCCCGCAATTGCTACCTCCCTTGGGCTTCACTCCCAAAAAACCACTGGGAATGTGGACGCAGGACCCCCACAACCACCAAGGCCTTAAGCTTCCATCAAGTGCCCCCCCATCCGGACTTAAGCCTCCAAGGAGTGCCCCCCGCACCTGGGCCAGGCCCCATTCACTTGCCTGAGGTTGACCTGGTGGCTGCAGGGCCCCAAAGGCTTGCAGGGGGTCGTCCTGGTGGCTGCAAGGCCCCACTCGCTTGCCCGGGGTTGACCTGGTGGCTGCAAGGCCCCATTTGCTTGCCTTGGGTTCACCTGGTGGCTGCAAGGCCCCATTCGCTTGCGTGGGCTTGACCTGGGCTCTAAAATTCCGCCTAGGCATGCCTGGGGTTTTTCTGGAGCCCGGAATTGCTACCTCCCTTGGGCTTCACCACCTAAAAACCACCGGGAGTGCGGACGCAGGACCCTCACAACCGCCAGGGGCTTAAGCCTCCATCAAGTGTCCCCGCAACACGGGCTTAAGCCTCCAACAAGTGCCCCCCCCACCTGGGCCAGGCCCCATTCCTTTCCCAGGGTTGACCTGGTCGCTGCAAGGCCCCATTCGCTTACCTGGGGTTGACCTGCTGGCTGAAAGGCCCCATTCGCTTGCCCGGGGTTGACCTGGTGGCTGCAAGGCCCCATTCGCTTGCCTGGGGTTGACCTGGGCTCCAGAAGTCCCCCTAGGCATGCCTGGGGTTGTCTTGGAGCCTGGACTTGCTGCCACCCTTGGGCTTCACTGCCAAAAAGCCACCGGGAATGCGGACGCAGGACCACCACAACCACCAGGGCCTTAAGCTTCCATCAAGTACCCCCCTCATCTGGACTTAAGCCTCCAAGTAGTGCCCCCCGCACCTGGGCCAGGCCCCATTCAGTTGCCTGAGGTTGACCTGGTGGCTGCAGGGCCCGAGAGGCTTGCAGGGGGTCGTCCTGGTGGCTGCAAGGCCCCAATCGCTTGCCTGGGGTTGACCTGGTGGTTGCAGGGCCCCATAGGCTTGCAGGGGGTTGACCTGGTGGCTGCAAGGTCCCATTCACTTACCTCGTGTTTTCCTGGCGTCTGCAAGGCCCCATTTGCTTGCCTGGGGTTGTCCTGGGCTCCAAAAGTTCCCCTAGGCATGCCTCGGGTTGACCTGGTGACCGGACTTGCTGCCGCCCTGGGCTTCACCCCCTAAAAACCACCGGGAGTGCGGACGCAGGACCCTCACAACCGCCACGGCCTTAAGCCTCCATCAAGTGCCCCCCCCCACACGGGCTTAAGCCTCCAACAAGTGCCCCCCCGACCTGGGCCAGGCCCCATTCCCTTCCCAGGGTTGACCTGGTGGCTGCAAGGCCCCATTCGCTTACCTGGGGTTGACCTGCTGGCTGCAAGGCCCCATTCGCATACCTGGGTTTGCCTTGGTGCCTGCTAGACCCCATTTGCTTGCCTTGGGTTGACCTGGTGGCTGCAAGGCCCCATTCGCTTGCGTGGGCTTGACCTGGGCTCTAAAATTCCGCCTAGGCATGCCTGGGGTTGTTCTGGAGCCCGGAATTGCTACCTCCCTTGGGCTTCACTCCCAAAAAACCACTGGGAATGTGGACGCAGGACCCCACAACCACCAGGGCCTTAAGCTTCCATCAAGTGCCCCCCCCATCCGGACTTAAGCCTCCAAGGAGTGCCCCCCGCACCTGGGCCAGGCCCCATTCACTTGCCTGAGGTTGACCTGGTGGCTGCAGGACCCCAAAGGCTTGCAGGGGGTCGTCCTGGTCACTGCAAGGCCCCACTCGCTTGCCCGGGGGTGACCTGGTGGCTGCAAGGCCCCAATCGCTTGCCTGGGGTTGACCTGGTGGCTGAAGAGCTCCATTGGCTTGCACGGGGTTGACCTGGTGGCTGCAAGGCCCCATTCACTTACCTCGTGTTTTCCTGGCATCTGCAAGGCCCCATTTGCTTGCCTGGGTTTGTCCTGGGCTCCAAAAGTTCCCCTAGGCATGCCTTGGGTTGAGCTGGTGACCGGACTTGCTGCCGCCGTGGGCTTCACTCCCTAAAAACCACCGGGAGTGCGGACGCAGGACCCTCACAACCGCCAGGGGCTTAAGCCTCCATCAAGTGCCCCCGCAACACGGGCTTAAGCCTCCAAAAAGTGCCCCCCCAACCTGGGCCAGGCCCCATTCCCTTCCCAGGGTTGACCTGGTGGCTGCTAGGCCCCATTCGCTTGCCTTGGGTTGACCTGGTGGCTGCAACGCCCCATTCGCTTACCTGGGGTTGACCTGGGCTCGAAAAGTCCCCCTAGGCATGCCTGGGGTTGTCTTGGAGCCCGCAATTGCTACCTCCCTTGGGCTTCACTCCCAAAAAACCACTGGGAATGTGGACGCAGGACCCCCACAACCACCAAGGCCTTAAGCTTCCATCAAGTGCCCCCCCATCCGGACTTAAGCCTCCAAGGAGTGCCCCCCGCACCTGGGCCAGGCCCCATTCACTTGCCTGAGGTTGACCTGGTGGCTGCAGGGCCCCAAAGGCTTGCAGGGGGTCGTCCTGGTGGCTGCAAGGCCCCACTCGCTTGCCCGGGGTTGACCTGGTGGCTGCAAGGCCCCATTTGCTTGCCTTGGGTTCACCTGGTGGCTGCAAGGCCCCATTCGCTTGCGTGGGCTTGACCTGGGCTCTAAAATTCCGCCTAGGCATGCCTGGGGTTTTTCTGGAGCCCGGAATTGCTACCTCCCTTGGGCTTCACCACCTAAAAACCACCGGGAGTGCGGACGCAGGACCCTCACAACCGCCAGGGGCTTAAGCCTCCATCAAGTGTCCCCGCAACACGGGCTTAAGCCTCCAACAAGTGCCCCCCCCACCTGGGCCAGGCCCCATTCCTTTCCCAGGGTTGACCTGGTCGCTGCAAGGCCCCATTCGCTTACCTGGGGTTGACCTGCTGGCTGAAAGGCCCCATTCGCTTGCCCGGGGTTGACCTGGTGGCTGCAAGGCCCCATTCGCTTGCCTGGGGTTGACCTGGGCTCCAGAAGTCCCCCTAGGCATGCCTGGGGTTGTCTTGGAGCCTGGACTTGCTGCCACCCTTGGGCTTCACTGCCAAAAAGCCACCGGGAATGCGGACGCAGGACCACCACAACCACCAGGGCCTTAAGCTTCCATCAAGTGCCCCCCTCATCTGGACTTAAGCCTCCAAGTAGTGCCCCCCGCACCTGGGCCAGGCCCCATTCAGTTGCCTGAGGTTGACCTGGTGGCTGCAGGGCCCGAGAGGCTTGCAGGGGGTCGTCCTGGTGGCTGCAAGGCCCCAATCGCTTGCCTGGGGTTGACCTGGTGGTTGCAGGGCCCCATAGGCTTGCAGGGGGTTGACCTGGTGGCTGCAAGGTCCCATTCACTTACCTCGTGTTTTCCTGGCGTCTGCAAGGCCCCATTTGCTTGCCTGGGGTTGTCCTGGGCTCCAAAAGTTCCCCTAGGCATGCCTCGGGTTGACCTGGTGACCGGACTTGCTGCCGCCCTGGGCTTCACCCCCTAAAAACCACCGGGAGTGCGGACGCAGGACCCTCACAACCGCCACGGCCTTAAGCCTCCATCAAGTGCCCCCCCCCACACGGGCTTAAGCCTCCAACAAGTGCCCCCCCGACCTGGGCCAGGCCCCATTCCCTTCCCAGGGTTGACCTGGTGGCTGCAAGGCCCCATTCGCTTACCTGGGGTTGACCTGCTGGCTGCAAGGCCCCATTCGCATACCTGGGTTTGCCTTGGTGCCTGCTAGACCCCATTTGCTTGCCTTGGGTTGACCTGGTGGCTGCAAGGCCCCATTCGCTTGCGTGGGCTTGACCTGGGCTCTAAAATTCCGCCTAGGCATGCCTGGGGTTGTTCTGGAGCCCGGAATTGCTACCTCCCTTGGGCTTCACTCCCAAAAAACCACTGGGAATGTGGACGCAGGACCCCACAACCACCAGGGCCTTAAGCTTCCATCAAGTGCCCCCCCCATCCGGACTTAAGCCTCCAAGGAGTGCCCCCCGCACCTGGGCCAGGCCCCATTCACTTGCCTGAGGTTGACCTGGTGGCTGCAGGACCCCAAAGGCTTGCAGGGGGTCGTCCTGGTCACTGCAAGGCCCCACTCGCTTGCGCTTGCCCGGGGGTGACCTGGTGGCTGCAAGGCCCCAATCGCTTGCCTGGGGTTGACCTGGTGGCCCCAATCGCTTGCCTGGGGTTGACCTGAAGAGCTCCATTGGCTTGCACGGGGTTGACCTGGTGGCTGCAAGGCCCCATTCACTTACCTCGTGTTTTCCTGGCATCTGCAAGGCCCCATTTGCTTGCCTGGGTTTGTCCTGGGCTCCAAAAGTTCCCCTAGGCATGCCTTGGGTTGAGCTGGTGACCGGACTTGCTGCCGCCGTGGGCTTCACTCCCTAAAAACCACCGGGAGTGCGGACGCAGGACCCTCACAACCGCCAGGGGCTTAAGCCTCCATCAAGTGCCCCCGCAACACGGGCTTAAGCCTCCAAAAAGTGCCCCCCCAACCTGGGCCAGGCCCCATTCCCTTCCCAGGGTTGACCTGGTGGCTGCTAGGCCCCATTCGCTTGCCTTGGGTTGACCTGGTGGCTGCAACGCCCCATTCGCTTACCTGGGGTTGACCTGGGCTCGAAAAGTCCCCCTAGGCATGCCTGGGGTTGTCTTGGAGCCCGCAATTGCTACCTCCCTTGGGCTTCACTCCCAAAAAACCACTGGGAATGTGGACGCAGGACCCCCACAACCACCAAGGCCTTAAGCTTCCATCAAGTGCCCCCCCATCCGGACTTAAGCCTCCAAGGAGTGCCCCCCGCACCTGGGCCAGGCCCCATTCACTTGCCTGAGGTTGACCTGGTGGCTGCAGGGCCCCAAAGGCTTGCAGGGGGTCGTCCTGGTGGCTGCAAGGCCCCACTCGCTTGCCCGGGGTTGACCTGGTGGCTGCAAGGCCCCATTTGCTTGCCTTGGGTTCACCTGGTGGCTGCAAGGCCCCATTCGCTTGCGTGGGCTTGACCTGGGCTCTAAAATTCCGCCTAGGCATGCCTGGGGTTTTTCTGGAGCCCGGAATTGCTACCTCCCTTGGGCTTCACCACCTAAAAACCACCGGGAGTGCGGACGCAGGACCCTCACAACCGCCAGGGGCTTAAGCCTCCATCAAGTGTCCCCGCAACACGGGCTTAAGCCTCCAACAAGTGCCCCCCCCACCTGGGCCAGGCCCCATTCCTTTCCCAGGGTTGACCTGGTCGCTGCAAGGCCCCATTCGCTTACCTGGGGTTGACCTGCTGGCTGAAAGGCCCCATTCGCTTGCCCGGGGTTGACCTGGTGGCTGCAAGGCCCCATTCGCTTGCCTGGGGTTGACCTGGGCTCCAGAAGTCCCCCTAGGCATGCCTGGGGTTGTCTTGGAGCCTGGACTTGCTGCCACCCTTGGGCTTCACTGCCAAAAAGCCACCGGGAAT
This sequence comes from Crocodylus siamensis, assembly GCF_052110815.1. NCBI lineage: Eukaryota > Metazoa > Chordata > Crocodylia > Crocodylidae > Crocodylus > Crocodylus siamensis. The sequence continues at coordinate 37,936 of NW_028324673.1, forward strand.
GCGGACGCAGGACCACCACAACCACCAGGGCCTTAAGCTTCCATCAAGTACCCCCCTCATCTGGACTTAAGCCTCCAAGTAGTGCCCCCCGCACCTGGGCCAGGCCCCATTCAGTTGCCTGAGGTTGACCTGGTGGCTGCAGGGCCCGAGAGGCTTGCAGGGGGTCGTCCTGGTGGCTGCAAGGCCCCAATCGCTTGCCTGGGGTTGACCTGGTGGTTGCAGGGCCCCATAGGCTTGCAGGGGGTTGACCTGGTGGCTGCAAGGTCCCATTCACTTACCTCGTGTTTTCCTGGCGTCTGCAAGGCCCCATTTGCTTGCCTGGGGTTGTCTTGGGCTCCAAAAGTTCCCCTAGGCATGCCTCGGGTTGACCTGGTGACCGGACTTGCTGCCGCCCTGGGCTTCACCCCCTAAAAACCACCGGGAGTGCGGACGCAGGACCCTCACAACCGCCACGGCCTTAAGCCTCCATCAAGTGCCCCCCCCCACACGGGCTTAAGCCTCCAACAAGTGCCCCCCCGACCTGGGCCAGGCCCCATTCCCTTCCCAGGGTTGACCTGGTGGCTGCAAGGCCCCATTCGCTTACCTGGGGTTGACCTGCTGGCTGCAAGGCCCCATTCGCATACCTGGGTTTGCCTTGGTGCCTGCTAGACCCCATTTGCTTGCCTTGGGTTGACCTGGTGGCTGCAAGGCCCCATTCGCTTGCGTGGGCTTGACCTGGGCTCTAAAATTCCGCCTAGGCATGCCTGGGGTTGTTCTGGAGCCCGGAATTGCTACCTCCCTTGGGCTTCACTCCCAAAAAACCACTGGGAATGTGGACGCAGGACCCCACAACCACCAGGGCCTTAAGCTTCCATCAAGTGCCCCCCCCATCCGGACTTAAGCCTCCAAGGAGTGCCCCCCGCACCTGGGCCAGGCCCCATTCACTTGCCTGAGGTTGACCTGGTGGCTGCAGGACCCCAAAGGCTTGCAGGGGGTCGTCCTGGTCACTGCAAGGCCCCACTCGCTTGCCCGGGGGTGACCTGGTGGCTGCAAGGCCCCAATCGCTTGCCTGGGGTTGACCTGGTGGCTGAAGAGCTCCATTGGCTTGCACGGGGTTGACCTGGTGGCTGCAAGGCCCCATTCACTTACCTCGTGTTTTCCTGGCATCTGCAAGGCCCCATTTGCTTGCCTGGGTTTGTCCTGGGCTCCAAAAGTTCCCCTAGGCATGCCTTGGGTTGAGCTGGTGACCGGACTTGCTGCCGCCGTGGGCTTCACTCCCTAAAAACCACCGGGAGTGCGGACGCAGGACCCTCACAACCGCCAGGGGCTTAAGCCTCCATCAAGTGCCCCCGCAACACGGGCTTAAGCCTCCAAAAAGTGCCCCCCCAACCTGGGCCAGGCCCCATTCCCTTCCCAGGGTTGACCTGGTGGCTGCTAGGCCCCATTCGCTTGCCTTGGGTTGACCTGGTGGCTGCAACGCCCCATTCGCTTACCTGGGGTTGACCTGGGCTCGAAAAGTCCCCCTAGGCATGCCTGGGGTTGTCTTGGAGCCCGCAATTGCTACCTCCCTTGGGCTTCACTCCCAAAAAACCACTGGGAATGTGGACGCAGGACCCCCACAACCACCAAGGCCTTAAGCTTCCATCAAGTGCCCCCCCATCCGGACTTAAGCCTCCAAGGAGTGCCCCCCGCACCTGGGCCAGGCCCCATTCACTTGCCTGAGGTTGACCTGGTGGCTGCAGGGCCCCAAAGGCTTGCAGGGGGTCGTCCTGGTGGCTGCAAGGCCCCACTCGCTTGCCCGGGGTTGACCTGGTGGCTGCAAGGCCCCATTTGCTTGCCTTGGGTTCACCTGGTGGCTGCAAGGCCCCATTCGCTTGCGTGGGCTTGACCTGGGCTCTAAAATTCCGCCTAGGCATGCCTGGGGTTTTTCTGGAGCCCGGAATTGCTACCTCCCTTGGGCTTCACCACCTAAAAACCACCGGGAGTGCGGACGCAGGACCCTCACAACCGCCAGGGGCTTAAGCCTCCATCAAGTGTCCCCGCAACACGGGCTTAAGCCTCCAACAAGTGCCCCCCCCACCTGGGCCAGGCCCCATTCCTTTCCCAGGGTTGACCTGGTCGCTGCAAGGCCCCATTCGCTTACCTGGGGTTGACCTGCTGGCTGAAAGGCCCCATTCGCTTGCCCGGGGTTGACCTGGTGGCTGCAAGGCCCCATTCGCTTGCCTGGGGTTGACCTGGGCTCCAGAAGTCCCCCTAGGCATGCCTGGGGTTGTCTTGGAGCCTGGACTTGCTGCCACCCTTGGGCTTCACTGCCAAAAAGCCACCGGGAATGCGGACGCAGGACCACCACAACCACCAGGGCCTTAAGCTTCCATCAAGTACCCCCCTCATCTGGACTTAAGCCTCCAAGTAGTGCCCCCCGCACCTGGGCCAGGCCCCATTCAGTTGCCTGAGGTTGACCTGGTGGCTGCAGGGCCCGAGAGGCTTGCAGGGGGTCGTCCTGGTGGCTGCAAGGCCCCAATCGCTTGCCTGGGGTTGACCTGGTGGTTGCAGGGCCCCATAGGCTTGCAGGGGGTTGACCTGGTGGCTGCAAGGTCCCATTCACTTACCTCGTGTTTTCCTGGCGTCTGCAAGGCCCCATTTGCTTGCCTGGGGTTGTCCTGGGCTCCAAAAGTTCCCCTAGGCATGCCTCGGGTTGACCTGGTGACCGGACTTGCTGCCGCCCTGGGCTTCACCCCCTAAAAACCACCGGGAGTGCGGACGCAGGACCCTCACAACCGCCACGGCCTTAAGCCTCCATCAAGTGCCCCCCCCCACACGGGCTTAAGCCTCCAACAAGTGCCCCCCCGACCTGGGCCAGGCCCCATTCCCTTCCCAGGGTTGACCTGGTGGCTGCAAGGCCCCATTCGCTTACCTGGGGTTGACCTGCTGGCTGCAAGGCCCCATTCGCATACCTGGGTTTGCCTTGGTGCCTGCTAGACCCCATTTGCTTGCCTTGGGTTGACCTGGTGGCTGCAAGGCCCCATTCGCTTGCGTGGGCTTGACCTGGGCTCTAAAATTCCGCCTAGGCATGCCTGGGGTTGTTCTGGAGCCCGGAATTGCTACCTCCCTTGGGCTTCACTCCCAAAAAACCACTGGGAATGTGGACGCAGGACCCCACAACCACCAGGGCCTTAAGCTTCCATCAAGTGCCCCCCCCATCCGGACTTAAGCCTCCAAGGAGTGCCCCCCGCACCTGGGCCAGGCCCCATTCACTTGCCTGAGGTTGACCTGGTGGCTGCAGGACCCCAAAGGCTTGCAGGGGGTCGTCCTGGTCACTGCAAGGCCCCACTCGCTTGCCTGGGGTTGACCTGGTGGCTGCAAGGCCCCATAGGCTTGCAGGGGGTTGGCAGGGGGTCGTCCTGGTGGCTGCAAGGCCCCAATCGCTTGCCTGGGGTTGACCTGGTGGCTGAAGAGCTCCATTGGCTTGCACGGGGTTGACCTGGTGGCTGCAAGGCCCCATTCACTTACCTCGTGTTTTCCTGGCATCTGCAAGGCCCCATTTGCTTGCCTGGGTTTGTCCTGGGCTCCAAAAGTTCCCCTAGGCATGCCTTGGGTTGAGCTGGTGACCGGACTTGCTGCCGCCGTGGGCTTCACTCCCTAAAAACCACCGGGAGTGCGGACGCAGGACCCTCACAACCGCCAGGGGCTTAAGCCTCCATCAAGTGCCCCCGCAACACGGGCTTAAGCCTCCAAAAAGTGCCCCCCCAACCTGGGCCAGGCCCCATTCCCTTCCCAGGGTTGACCTGGTGGCTGCTAGGCCCCATTCGCTTGCCTTGGGTTGACCTGGTGGCTGCAACGCCCCATTCGCTTACCTGGGGTTGACCTGGGCTCGAAAAGTCCCCCTAGGCATGCCTGGGGTTGTCTTGGAGCCCGCAATTGCTACCTCCCTTGGGCTTCACTCCCAAAAAACCACTGGGAATGTGGACGCAGGACCCCCACAACCACCAAGGCCTTAAGCTTCCATCAAGTGCCCCCCCATCCGGACTTAAGCCTCCAAGGAGTGCCCCCCGCACCTGGGCCAGGCCCCATTCACTTGCCTGAGGTTGACCTGGTGGCTGCAGGGCCCCAAAGGCTTGCAGGGGGTCGTCCTGGTGGCTGCAAGGCCCCACTCGCTTGCCCGGGGTTGACCTGGTGGCTGCAAGGCCCCATTTGCTTGCCTTGGGTTCACCTGGTGGCTGCAAGGCCCCATTCGCTTGCGTGGGCTTGACCTGGGCTCTAAAATTCCGCCTAGGCATGCCTGGGGTTTTTCTGGAGCCCGGAATTGCTACCTCCCTTGGGCTTCACCACCTAAAAACCACCGGGAGTGCGGACGCAGGACCCTCACAACCGCCAGGGGCTTAAGCCTCCATCAAGTGTCCCCGCAACACGGGCTTAAGCCTCCAACAAGTGCCCCCCCCACCTGGGCCAGGCCCCATTCCTTTCCCAGGGTTGACCTGGTCGCTGCAAGGCCCCATTCGCTTACCTGGGGTTGACCTGCTGGCTGAAAGGCCCCATTCGCTTGCCCGGGGTTGACCTGGTGGCTGCAAGGCCCCATTCGCTTGCCTGGGGTTGACCTGGGCTCCAGAAGTCCCCCTAGGCATGCCTGGGGTTGTCTTGGAGCCTGGACTTGCTGCCACCCTTGGGCTTCACTGCCAAAAAGCCACCGGGAATGCGGACGCAGGACCACCACAACCACCAGGGCCTTAAGCTTCCATCAAGTACCCCCCTCATCTGGACTTAAGCCTCCAAGTAGTGCCCCCCGCACCTGGGCCAGGCCCCATTCAGTTGCCTGAGGTTGACCTGGTGGCTGCAGGGCCCGAGAGGCTTGCAGGGGGTCGTCCTGGTGGCTGCAAGGCCCCAATCGCTTGCCTGGGGTTGACCTGGTGGTTGCAGGGCCCCATAGGCTTGCAGGGGGTTGACCTGGTGGCTGCAAGGTCCCATTCACTTACCTCGTGTTTTCCTGGCGTCTGCAAGGCCCCATTTGCTTGCCTGGGGTTGTCCTGGGCTCCAAAAGTTCCCCTAGGCATGCCTCGGGTTGACCTGGTGACCGGACTTGCTGCCGCCCTGGGCTTCACCCCCTAAAAACCACCGGGAGTGCGGACGCAGGACCCTCACAACCGCCAGGGCCTTAAGCCTCCATCAAGTGCCCCCGCAACACGGGCTTAAGCCTCCAAAAAGTGCCCCCCCAACCTGGGCCAGGCCCCATTCCCTTCCCAGGGTTGACCTGGTGGCTGCTAGGCCCCATTCGCTTGCCTTGGGTTGACCTGGTGGCTGCAACGCCCCATTCGCTTACCTGGGGTTGACCTGGGCTCGAAAAGTCCCCCTAGGCATGCCTGGGGTTGTCTTGGAGCCCGCAATTGCTACCTCCCTTGGGCTTCACTCCCAAAAAACCACTGGGAATGTGGACGCAGGACCCCACAACCACCAAGGCCTTAAGCTTCCATCAAGTGCCCCCCCATCCGGACTTAAGCCTCCAAGGAGTGCCCCCCGCACCTGGGCCAGGCCCCATTCACTTGCCTGAGGTTGACCTGGTGGCTGCAGGGCCCCAAAGGCTTGCAGGGGGTCGTCCTGGTGGCTGCAAGGCCCCACTCGCTTGCCCGGGGTTGACCTGGTGGCTGCAAGGCCCCATTTGCTTGCCTTGGGTTCACCTGGTGGCTGCAAGGCCCCATTCGCTTGCGTGGGCTTGACCTGGGCTCTAAAATTCCGCCTAGGCATGCCTGGGGTTTTTCTGGAGCCCGGAATTGCTACCTCCCTTGGGCTTCACCACCTAAAAACCACCGGGAGTGCGGACGCAGGACCCTCACAACCGCCAGGGGCTTAAGCCTCCATCAAGTGTCCCCGCAACACGGGCTTAAGCCTCCAACAAGTGCCCCCCCCACCTGGGCCAGGCCCCATTCCTTTCCCAGGGTTGACCTGGTCGCTGCAAGGCCCCATTCGCTTACCTGGGGTTGACCTGCTGGCTGAAAGGCCCCATTCGCTTGCCCGGGGTTGACCTGGTGGCTGCAAGGCCCCATTCGCTTGCCTGGGGTTGACCTGGGCTCCAGAAGTCCCCCTAGGCATGCCTGGGGTTGTCTTGGAGCCTGGACTTGCTGCCACCCTTGGGCTTCACTGCCAAAAAGCCACCGGGAATGCGGACGCAGGACCACCACAACCACCAGGGCCTTAAGCTTCCATCAAGTACCCCCCTCATCTGGACTTAAGCCTCCAAGTAGTGCCCCCCGCACCTGGGCCAGGCCCCATTCACTTGCCTGAGGTTGACCTGGTGGCTGCAGGGCCCGAGAGGCTTGCAGGGGGTCGTCCTGGTGGCTGCAAGGCCCCAATCGCTTGCCTGGGGTTGACCTGGTGGTTGCAGGGCCCCATAGGCTTGCAGGGGGTTGACCTGGTGGCTGCAAGGTCCCATTCACTTACCTCGTGTTTTCCTGGCGTCTGCAAGGCCCCATTTGCTTGCCTGGGGTTGTCTTGGGCTCCAAAAGTTCCCCTAGGCATGCCTCGGGTTGACCTGGTGACCGGACTTGCTGCCGCCCTGGGCTTCACCCCCTAAAAACCACCGGGAGTGCGGACGCAGGACCCTCACAACCGCCACGGCCTTAAGCCTCCATCAAGTGCCCCCCCCCACACGGGCTTAAGCCTCCAACAAGTGCCCCCCCGACCTGGGCCAGGCCCCATTCCCTTCCCAGGGTTGACCTGGTGGCTGCAAGGCCCCATTCGCTTACCTGGGGTTGACCTGCTGGCTGCAAGGCCCCATTCGCATACCTGGGTTTGCCTTGGTGCCTGCTAGACCCCATTTGCTTGCCTTGGGTTGACCTGGTGGCTGCAAGGCCCCATTCGCTTGCGTGGGCTTGAGCTGGGCTCTAAAATTCCGCCTAGGCATGCCTGGGGTTGTTCTGGAGCCCGGAATTGCTACCTCCCTTGGGCTTCACTCCCAAAAAACCACTGGGAATGTGGACGCAGGACCCCACAACCACCAGGGCCTTAAGCTTCCATCAAGTGCCCCCCCCATCCGGACTTAAGCCTCCAAGGAGTGCCCCCCGCACCTGGGCCAGGCCCCATTCACTTGCCTGAGGTTGACCTGGTGGCTGCAGGACCCCAAAGGCTTGCAGGGGGTCGTCCTGGTCACTGCAAGGCCCCACTCGCTTGCGCGGGGGTGACCTGGTGGCTGCAAGGCCCCAATCGCTTGCCTGGGGTTGACCTGGTGGCTGAAGAGCTCCATTGGCTTGCACGGGGTTGACCTGGTGGCTGCAAGGCCCCATTCACTTACCTCGTGTTTTCCTGGCATCTGCAAGGCCCCATTTGCTTGCCTGGGTTTGTCCTGGGCTCCAAAAGTTCCCCTAGGCATGCCTTGGGTTGAGCTGGTGACCGGACTTGCTGCCGCCGTGGGCTTCACTCCCTAAAAACCACCGGGAGTGCGGACGCAGGACCCTCACAACCGCCAGGGGCTTAAGCCTCCATCAAGTGCCCCCGCAACACGGGCTTAAGCCTCCAAAAAGTGCCCCCCCAACCTGGGCCAGGCCCCATTCCCTTCCCAGGGTTGACCTGGTGGCTGCTAGGCCCCATTCGCTTGCCTTGGGTTGACCTGGTGGCTGCAACGCCCCATTCGCTTACCTGGGGTTGACCTGGGCTCGAAAAGTCCCCCTAGGCATGCCTGGGGTTGTCTTGGAGCCCGCAATTGCTACCTCCCTTGGGCTTCACTCCCAAAAAACCACTGGGAATGTGGACGCAGGACCCCCACAACCACCAAGGCCTTAAGCTTCCATCAAGTGCCCCCCCATCCGGACTTAAGCCTCCAAGGAGTGCCCCCCGCACCTGGGCCAGGCCCCATTCACTTGCCTGAGGTTGACCTGGTGGCTGCAGGGCCCCAAAGGCTTGCAGGGGGTCGTCCTGGTGGCTGCAAGGCCCCACTCGCTTGCCCGGGGTTGACCTGGTGGCTGCAAGGCCCCATTTGCTTGCCTTGGGTTCACCTGGTGGCTGCAAGGCCCCATTCGCTTGCGTGGGCTTGACCTGGGCTCTAAAATTCCGCCTAGGCATGCCTGGGGTTTTTCTGGAGCCCGGAATTGCTACCTCCCTTGGGCTTCACCACCTAAAAACCACCGGGAGTGCGGACGCAGGACCCTCACAACCGCCAGGGGCTTAAGCCTCCATCAAGTGTCCCCGCAACACGGGCTTAAGCCTCCAACAAGTGCCCCCCCCACCTGGGCCAGGCCCCATTCCTTTCCCAGGGTTGACCTGGTCGCTGCAAGGCCCCATTCGCTTACCTGGGGTTGACCTGCTGGCTGAAAGGCCCCATTCGCTTGCCCGGGGTTGACCTGGTGGCTGCAAGGCCCCATTCGCTTGCCTGGGGTTGACCTGGGCTCCAGAAGTCCCCCTAGGCATGCCTGGGGTTGTCTTGGAGCCTGGACTTGCTGCCACCCTTGGGCTTCACTGCCAAAAAGCCACCGGGAATGCGGACGCAGGACCACCACAACCACCAGGGCCTTAAGCTTCCATCAAGTGCCCCCCTCATCTGGACTTAAGCCTCCAAGTAGTGCCCCCCGCACCTGGGCCAGGCCCCATTCAGTTGCCTGAGGTTGACCTGGTGGCTGCAGGGCCCGAGAGGCTTGCAGGGGGTCGTCCTGGTGGCTGCAAGGCCCCAATCGCTTGCCTGGGGTTGACCTGGTGGTTGCAGGGCCCCATAGGCTTGCAGGGGGTTGACCTGGTGGCTGCAAGGTCCCATTCACTTACCTCGTGTTTTCCTGGCGTCTGCAAGGCCCCATTTGCTTGCCTGGGGTTGTCCTGGGCTCCAAAAGTTCCCCTAGGCATGCCTCGGGTTGACCTGGTGACCGGACTTGCTGCCGCCCTGGGCTTCACCCCCTAAAAACCACCGGGAGTGCGGACGCAGGACCCTCACAACCGCCACGGCCTTAAGCCTCCATCAAGTGCCCCCCCCCACACGGGCTTAAGCCTCCAACAAGTGCCCCCCCGACCTGGGCCAGGCCCCATTCCCTTCCCAGGGTTGACCTGGTGGCTGCAAGGCCCCATTCGCTTACCTGGGGTTGACCTGCTGGCTGCAAGGCCCCATTCGCATACCTGGGTTTGCCTTGGTGCCTGCTAGACCCCATTTGCTTGCCTTGGGTTGACCTGGTGGCTGCAAGGCCCCATTCGCTTGCGTGGGCTTGACCTGGGCTCTAAAATTCCGCCTAGGCATGCCTGGGGTTGTTCTGGAGCCCGGAATTGCTACCTCCCTTGGGCTTCACTCCCAAAAAACCACTGGGAATGTGGACGCAGGACCCCACAACCACCAGGGCCTTAAGCTTCCATCAAGTGCCCCCCCCATCCGGACTTAAGCCTCCAAGGAGTGCCCCCCGCACCTGGGCCAGGCCCCATTCACTTGCCTGAGGTTGACCTGGTGGCTGCAGGACCCCAAAGGCTTGCAGGGGGTCGTCCTGGTCACTGCAAGGCCCCACTCGCTTGCCGGGGTTGACCTGGTGGCTGCAAGGCCCCAATCGCTTGCCTGGGGTTGACCTGGTGGCTGAAGAGCTTGCACGGGGTTGACCTGGTGGCTGCAAGGCCCCATTCACTTACCTCGTGTTTTCCTGGCATCTGCAAGGCCCCATTTGCTTGCCTGGGTTTGTCCTGGGCTCCAAAAGTTCCCCTAGGCATGCCTTGGGTTGAGCTGGTGACCGGACTTGCTGCCGCCGTGGGCTTCACTCCCTAAAAACCACCGGGAGTGCGGACGCAGGACCCTCACAACCGCCAGGGGCTTAAGCCTCCATCAAGTGCCCCCGCAACACGGGCTTAAGCCTCCAAAAAGTGCCCCCCCAACCTGGGCCAGGCTTCCCAGGGTTGACCTGGTGGCTGCAAGGCCCCATTCGCACCTGGGGTTGACCTGGCTGGCTGCTACCTGGGTTTGCCTTGGTGCCTGCTAGGCCCCATTCGCTTGCCTTGGGTTGACCTGGTGGCTGCAAGGCCCCATTCGCTTGCCTGGGGTTGACCTGGGCTCGAAAAGTCCCCCTAGGCATGCCTGGGGTTGTCTTGGAGCCCGGAATTGCTACCTCCCTTGGGCTTCACTCCCAAAAAACCACTGGGAATGTGGACGCAGGACCCCCACAACCACCAGGGCCTTAAGCTTCCATCAAGTGCCCCCCCATCCGGACTTAAGCCTCCAAGGAGTGCCCCCCGCACCTGGGCCAGGCCCCATTCACTTGCCTGAGGTTGACCTGGTGGCTGCAGGGCCCCAAAGGCTTGCAGGGGGTCGTCCTGGTGGCTGCAAGGCCCCACTCGCTTGCCCGGGGTTGACCTGGTGGCTGCAAGGCCCCATTTGCTTGCCTTGGGTTCACTTACCTGGTGGCTGCAAGGCCCCATTCGCTTGCGTGGGCTTGACCTGGGCTCTAAAATTCCGCCTAGGCATGCCTGGGGTTTTTCTGGAGCCCGGAATTGCTACCTCCCTTGGGCTTCACCACCTAAAAACCACCGGGAGTGCGGACGCAGGACCCTCACAACCGCCAGGGGCTTAAGCCTCCATCAAGTGCCCCCCGCAACACGGGCTTAAGCCTCCAACAAGTGCCCCCCCCACCTGGGCCAGGCCCCATTCCCTTCCCAGGGTTGACCTGGTGGCTGCAAGGCCCCATTCGCTTACCTGGGGTTGACCTGCTGGCTGCAAGGCCCCATTCGCTTGCCCGGGGTTGACCTGGTGGCTGCAAGGCCCCATTCGCTTGCCT